>NC_081192.1:58688034-58833034 GCF_902713425.1 Acipenser ruthenus
TATCGCGCAAAATTCTGCTATTTTTACACTGCTTACCCCGGCATATTTATGTGCTACCTCTGCTCACTAATGATTAGACAGTTGCAAAACCAGGGCAGATCTTTGAATTTCCCATTGGTTAAATGGTACATCAGCACTACATGAAAAATAAACCAATCCCACCTTACATCTTTCACATTGTACGTTTCCTTCGCATGTTATATTTTGATGTATTACTAAGATTAATGTTGCGTTAAAAAAAAAAAGTCTGTGTTGTGTAAGTGGTTGCGGGGAAAAGAAAACCAAGACAAAGTTTTTTCTCATTTCCAACTAATGAAGAGACCTACCCACAATTAGAGCACCACTGTATTATTTCAATCTACAACAAAAACAATGTCGATGTAAAAAAAAGTTAGAAAAACGCAACAGCCGTTTAAAGTGGTGATATCATACATAAAAGCCCAAGTTAGGAGAAGCAATTGGGGCAACCTTGTCAAGCATCAAGCAAATAGGCACAATTGGAAAGGTGCTGGGGCCCAACATTCACACAATTGTTGCTTCTAACTTGGCTTCTTGTTGTAGATATCACTTCTTTTTTTACTTGATCAAATAATGAATAAAGCGAGGGAAAGCTATTCGAGAATGTGTATGATAAATAGACAGACAGACAAGAGAGTAATAAGTAGAGTAATGTAAGAGAAATGAGAAAAGATTTGAAAGTAAAATAATGGTAGAAGGGACTTTTGGACAGTATTGAAAGTGTAAACATTGTATTCTTTAGTTGCAAATGTACATCCATCACTAGTGAAAACGTTAGGTTACTTACCGTAACCCTGGCTGGACAAAGGGGTGGTACTGGCTTCTGACACACACTCAGAGCCAGGTTCCTCTTCCGCAAGGGTGTCCCCCACTTGCATGCCAGAGGAGAACGATGCTGCATCACCCGAGGCCGCTATGGATAGCGTGTCCTCCTATGCCAGCTGAGGCGAACTTTCCCATCCCCCTTGCGCTCCCTGCGGGGAGGGGGGGTATGGTACCTGAGGCTGCAGTGGGCCTGGACGGGGGCCGGGGCCGCTGGAGCCTGCTTGGTCAGTAGCTCCAGGTCCTGGGCCATCTGGGCCTTGAGGTCCATAATGTCCCTCACCTGCTTCGATCGCTTCACCCATTTCGCAAGCCTAGACGGGGAGCGGGTGTGCTGCGCATTCGAGATGCTAGGCAGGAAGTCCTGGGACAAGGTGTCTGGGGCACCTAGGGCTGCTGACAGCCCTGCCGCGGAGGATGTGGAGCTCTCTCGCCTGGCTCTCTCCAGACGAGCCTCTTTCAGCCTAGGCTGAAAGGCCTCGCAGATACTGCATGCTACGTCCCTCTCGAGGGCCATGGTGGCATGCAGGACGCGCAAGCACCGCACACAGAGGGTATGTTTATCCTCTTGTGGGATAATGGCGTTACAGGCTGTACAGGGGAGGGACCCCAACATGGGCCTGGTCTTGTGCATAGCACTATGTACTGCTTTCGCAGCGTTTGACCCACAGGTACTAACACAGTGTAAAATTCGCTAGCGCTACAGCTAAGGTTATTAGCACTGCTTACCCTGCGCCGGGTACCGTGGGCACAAAGTGCACCATGTACTATGCAGCGCATGGGCACTAGTGCACAACCAACTATGCCTGCACCGTGTACTATGTACACCGCGTGCAGTGCTTGAGCTGAGCTCCGTGCGCACTGGTATTACCGTGCAGCACCACGAGCTATGCGCTAGTAGAGCAGTGCTTACGCAACGAGCGCAACGTGCACCGCACTTCTTGCCTCGAGCGTTCCAAGCGCCATGCGCAGTTGGTACAGTACATTGCGTGGACCGCATACCGTGCGCACTGTGCGTACCTGCACTAAAAAGGTAGGGGTACTAGCACCTGTGCACTACGTGTGCTGTGAGTACCGAGCACTGCGTACACTGCGTACTGGGGCACTACGTACACCACATACCGTGTTACGCTATCGTGCCCTACCGCTGAGGTGCTGGAATATACGTAGCCTGCACTGCGCACCGAGATAAAATCACGGGCTATGCGTGCGCCTGGAGAGGCCGCTACGCAAAGTGCGTACCCTGACACACCTGGTCGGCGCGGAGCGTGTACCAGGGGAGGACAGAGGGCCGAAGTCACGGTGGGTGATGTTTTAGTTCAGACAAAAATATCACAATTCTAAATGAGAAAGATAGTGAAAGAGAGTACATCGAAGATACATGAACCCACTCACCGCAGCAGTCAGGTTCGGCCGGCGGCTCCACTCGACAACGGGGATACAACAAAGCCTAGCCCTGAGGAGGAGAGCGTGGCTGGAGGTCACTCGACAGCGGGGATACGGCCAGGCCTGGCCCCAAGGAGGACACGTGTACTCTCAAAAAGAAAAGACAACTCACTCGCGGATGACTGCACAGACAGTCGCTCACATACGACAGACAGATAAAAAAGAGCGGCCTACCACGCAGTCGGGGCAGCCGATGAAAGACAGAAAGATAAAAGAACTCAGTCTTTTTTCAAGAGTCATTGATTCCAGGAAAGCGGCAAGAAGAGCTTTCAGCATGAATGCTAGGGAAATATAACTGACCCGAATCGACTTGAGGGCTCTTTCCTATCAACACGCTCAGATAAACACAGAGGGAGATCTTCCTGTGAGTGACGGTTTTATACCCTCGGTGGGCGGGACCGAGTGCTTCATCCCAGGAAGGGGCCTTCGGCAGCTCTTGTATAGAGATCTCAGCATTACCTACCTCAAGGGCAGGAATATCCCATTGTGATGGGGTACACCTCGTCCCTGTATTATTATTTGTATATTTTGTATTATTATTATTATTATTATTGTTGCATTGTGTTTTTATGCAGGCGGACAAAGCCGTCCGTCTTAGTTATTATTTGAGATGACGGCGAAAAGCTGTGTGTTTGTTTTGTTTATTTATTTAAAAACCTCGTGCAGCCGGTGACCATCTCCCGAGTTAATTCATTGATTAATTGTTACTAATCGGGAGATGGTCACCTATATAAAACCTGCAGCTTTTCTGCGCTCTGGAAGAGAGAGTTCAGGGAGTAAGGAACGAGAGAGTTAAGGAGAGAAAGAGATTAAAAAGAAACAACTGCTATTGTGCTGGAACAGCCAGCACAATATTTGTGAGTACAACTGTTTGTGGGTTTGTTTTGTTTGGCCAATGTGCCCTTTTGTTTGATGTAAAGTGTTTTGTTTATTATTTTGATTTCTTATTAAAACCCGAGCACGAACGCGTCTCGTTTCCCCTACCTACCTTTGCTGCCTTTGTTTTGTGTTGCTTCTTTCTGGTCCGTGACATCAGCACTGCAACCACTCTGCCACACCCATACATAATGTTGGTGGTCGTCTTCTCTTCAGGGAACCAGGGTTACGGTAAGTAAACTAACGTTATTGTTCTTACACAGTTCTATGGTCATGCACCATACAGCGCTGTGAACATGGTTTATATTTTCTGCACTCTTAAGGATAGTTCATACACTAGTAAAGGGTGGTCCGTCAGACCCGTCGACTCACTCATATGTGTTCGTGGGTTGCTTTGAGCACCCTATGAGATATTTGGATACGAATAAGCCCTGTATGAAGCTAATTTGATACAAATCATATGCAATGTACGCATTTGTTCAGTACCAAACAATAATAATGAGAAAGTGTCTTTAAATTCAATTAGATAACTTTTCTGAGCACTTTATGTCAGCATTTTTCTTTGCTGGTCATAGGTGTTTTTTTTTGTTTTTTTTTTTTACTTGGGTCAGGGTATGCGATTAATAAGGACAATTAAATGGTATTCCTTTCTGAATGTACATTACATCTTTTCATCTGCAATCGGCAACACGATGGGTGAAAAACAGCTAGTTTATTTACTTATTATTACATATATTTTTTAATACCATTTTGTCTGGAGCAGGGAAGCGGAGCGGAATGAAAGAAAGAGCCGAGCGGAGCAAAGATAGAGCGGAGGATATTATTATGAGCAGTGAGCGGAACTGTCACCGCTTCACTCCGTTCACATTCTCTGGACACAACACAGACGTTAAAACATATTGTCTTTAACACAGGATTTGCACATCACAGGAGAGTAGAAGTGAGTAAACTCTGTATCCCTTATATGTAGGGTGACCAGATAGCAAAAGTGAGGTGCGGTGAGGACAGAAACCTTGTTTAAATGAACTACTGCACAACCCAAGTGACACAAACTACGTATCTTTCTTCAGTAGACTGGCTTTTTTTTATTCCTTCGGCTTCCTGTGTATTGCACTTAGGCAAAAACGTTCTTATTTACTGTTCAGATGACAACGACATTTTAATAAGCCTATCACTGCGTCTGTAGTGGCTTTTCTGTGACCTGTACTGTGTAGTACCAGGTGGGACAAAGTCAGTGCTGCATTGTTTTGATTTAGGTTGCTAAAATCTAGTTTTCAGAATTCTTCTTCTTCCCGTTTCTTGTGTTTATGCTTTGCTCACCCCGAAAGAGACACTGATGGGGTTTCCATGCAAGTTTTTTTTTTTTTTTTTTAACTCAAGACATTTACACGAGAAAAATGTCTCTTGTAAAATGTTTTTGGGGGTTTCTGTTCGCTCAGTTTATTTTACTCGAGTAAACCGGGCTTTTCACCTGACGTCATGCAAATGAATTAGAAAGGTCGGGGTTGATATGTAAATTAGCTATGCGTAAAGTACTGCTGCTGAGGAAGCACTCAACACCACGCTTGGGCAAATACGGGTGGTGGGCACTTGAAAGGGAGGTGTCAGATACTGATGAAACAGACTGAAGTATATTAATTCGTTACCAAAATTGCCACTGCCTACTGTATCCTGCACAAACTCTTGTCAACAACAAAATGAGGTGTTCAGGAATCAATGGCTGCCTGTGAGAAAAAAAGCGTCACTGCCTTTCACAACAAGCCCAAAACAAGAGCAACCCATGTTAGAGTGGGTGTTTATGCAAATTACAACCCGCGACTCTCAAAAAACAAGCCCAATTCCGCTTATTATGAGCGGACTTGGCAACTGTGAAGGTTACCTCAGCCGTCAGTTTCAATTGGACAGCAGCGATCTGAGGAGGCTTGTCATCTGAGGTGGCTTGTGCTGTCAGAGATTCTCTCCTTTCTTGTAAGTTGTGTTGGATTTACTGTTGTGTTAAATATTAATGATGCAAACAAATAAAAAACAATCAATATGTTCACTTGCAATTTTATTTGGTCAGTTGTGAGAGGGCATCAACAACTTGTTGGATGTTTGTTGCGTTATTTTGGGCGATCGAGCTGGCTCATGACATCCAGTTCACCAACTATATTTATTAACGTGGAGGACAGACACACGTTGTCTTTGGACACAGCTGGGATCAAAAAGGGACACGAATTAATTTAGTTACATTTAAGCAGCTCACTTGCTCTTCGTGTTTAACTTTAACATAGTTTTTACAGCAAGGGTATTCTCAAACAGCTGCTTTAATACTATAACAAGGCATAACGCAGTTCATGGTAAGTGGTTTTATAGAGAACTGTAAACACATGACAATCCAGACACAGCAAAAAACAATTAAAAAAAAAGCCGCCCGCATTATCATTAAGGTGAACTACTCCACTGCTAGCCATAAAATCGCCCTTCAGCCACTACTTTCTGCCATCTTGGAATCCACAGTAACAACTGACCTGCTCCCTTGCAATATTTATAGTTAAGAATAAACACGCTTGTGTCACCTCGCGAAAGTGAGTGACAGTAAGTTCGGGGTCAGCCAGTTTGATTTTGTATGAACACCAGTGAACGTGACCGGAGCGGAGCGGTGCCAAAATTCTGCTCACCGCTCTTTCTTTCATTCCACTCCACTACCTGCGATTCCCGCTCTGCTCTCCTGCTCCAGACAAAATAGACATGCTCCACTCATTGTATTAAAAAAATATATACAATAATAAAAAAAAACTAGCCGTTTTTTTCCCTGCAGTGTTGCCGATTGCAGATGAAAAGATGTAATGTACATTCAGAAAGGAATACTATATAAATCGTCCTTTTTGTAATGTACATTCAGAAAGGAATACTATATAAATCGTCCTTTTTATAAATTGCATACCTTGACCCAACTGACTCCCACTGGCTCTCTGTAGTGCAAATTGATATAAACTGTAAGATATGAAAAGACACCTTGCTATCTTCAGTATCTTCCATGGCAGCTGGTATTCTGATGGGTGTTTTCTTTGATTTTGCGTGGTGCAGTGATTTGACTTTGTTCCCAAGTAGTTCCTAATCGTGACACTGTGCTGGATATTGTAACGGCTTGCAACACTGAAGGATCAATCAGCATGCAGCATTCTAACACTCCATTTTATAATTAACATGGAATTTAAAGAACTACAAAATGATATCACAAAAGTCTACCAGAAGCCATAATAGTAGTACAGTATTTCATGTTTGTCAGTTTTTTGTTAGTATATAGAAAACTACAAAGCAGTTTGTAATTCAGTATACTAACGTAACATTATTCAGCAGGTTTCATTTGATTTTCTGAAGCAAAATTTGTCAATTCTATAGCGTGATACAAAACTTTTGGCCATAGCTGTTATAAACTCTGTATTACTTTGTTGAGCCACAGCTCTGAAGTGCCCTTTTTTTGTTTAAAAATCAATATTAAATAGAGGGTTGGGTAGAGTAATCAGAAATGATGCTGTAATGGTCTCCTTTACCATCTGATACTTTACAGACAGATGATTGTTGACACTAAAAAATAAGTTAAATATTAAAGTTGTAGTTGCTAGGGGAGGTTTTAATAAAAACAAAAGTACCACATACAGTACATTATTTACTTTAATTTCAAATGAGATGGGATTTCATTCCAATACCTTGGGTTTGACCCAATTATTACTTCTTAAACTTAAAATAAACTGAAATAGTTGTACTGATAATTCAGTAAGAGTAGATGGGCTAAGCTACGCAGTGCAATAAAACCACAAGCCACAACCCTAATTGTCTAAAAATGCAGAAAGCACTGCAGAGCCCATCGTAATGTAATATTTGGTGTGAATCAACTCTCTTGTCTCTAAACCTTATTACCATTAGACCACCCTGGTCTGACTGTTACTGTGTGGTATTCGTAAATGTTGGCATTCAGTGAAATATGGTGAAATGTACTGTAATCGCACTGAACAAAAAAATGCAACATGTATTTTTAGGAAATGTATCTTGTAAAAATATTTTGTGCTGAGGGAAAAATCAATAAGTTAACATCTATGATTCAGTTAACATTCAAGAGTTATATATGGTTATGTCCCACACAGACTGAAAACTGATTCAAAATGGCTGGCGAATATATTAAGCGTTTAAAATGGAAATTAAACCAAACTTTATTTATGGTGCTGCCTTCTAGACCCTGGAATATTCTCCAAATCAGTAATTATGGGCAAAATGTACTCAAGAATGGCTTAACAAAATATCTAAAAAGACATATCTCTGGGCAAGAATAACTAGCACTAATACAAAGCTAATGTTACACACCTTTGGCATAGTGACGACCAAGTGTCCGGTGATTTGGGACCTTTTAGCAGTACTGCTGTCAGGTTTCACTTCAGAGGGCAGTACAAGCTGGAATGTCTGCAAAAAAAAGCAAAATAAAAGATTTTAGCAAATACACTTTTTTCTGTTTGGGTGACATTAAGTGACATTCTTCCATCAAGAACAAATTCATAAAAATAAAAAAACATGTCATTATCAATATTTCTGCAAGGCTGATGCGACAGAGTGAAGGTGTATAAAAGGGGTGAAGTGTGGCTTCCCGACAGATAGGGAGGCTAACAAGACTAATCTGTAACCTTATCGAGATGTAGCTGACAATAGGTCTAAGGTCGGGCTGAGGCCATCTTGATAAGGACAGCTACACAGGTGCTCTGAATTTTCTCCTCATCAAGTCCATGGTTAAGCAATTAACCAATTTGTTAATAAGTGGCTGAGAATGGATTGATGGGGGTGGAGCCTGGGGTATATAGGGAGCTGTGATAACTGTGAAGGCTGGTCGAGTATGCAAAAGCCAAGTAGCAAAACGAGCCACCCGGAGACGCTGTCTTTTGCACTTGATAAACATACCACTGTTTTTCTCCTGTGATCAGGAGGACTGAAAAGAAAACACCGGCTGGAGACGAACGGGACTTAGTGGAGCGCGAAAAAGTGAATGCCTCAGGGACGGAGGAAGAATATGTGCACAGCTGTCGGCTCGTTTTGACAAACGAATACCTTTTTATGTTGTGGTTTTACACCGTTTGATTTGCTTGTATTTTAATTCACTCTCTAGGAGAGCGAAGCACTGTAAATAAATAAAATTATCCACCAGATGAGTAAAACAATACATGGGTTGTTTTCCCGATCTCTCAGCATCTCCACCCCTGTACCGCTTACAGCTGAACACAATTTTTGCATGTCAAGAGAACTTCAAACAGGACTGGCTCAGCTAGTTTTGGCCAACATATATTTAACCACCCAGCTGCTTATCCCGCAATTTCCACGTGGAGCGCAAACAAGTCCAAATTTGTCACTCCCGTGAGAATAGCATGCAGGCACTTATATGTGCATCTGCAAAGTTTAACACGTGTTTTTAACATGCTTCACTTAATATTTAATTTGACAATAGAGTAAAGTTGTCTGCAGTTTTTGATTTCACTGGCAGATGACAGCAGTCCCTAAGAAATGTGCTTGACAGACCGGGTCATCTGTATATGAGTGAAAAATGAATGCCTGTATATCTATAATTTTTTTATTTGTTGGTCTTACAAGTTGCAAGGAAGCTTTGTCAGGATTGGTACAAGTCAAAATGACCTATTTATTTATTGTACCTACACTTCAAGATAATAATTCATATAACAGCGCTATACACCCGTGCCTGAATCTGGTAAAGATACTGTATATGACGTGATTGAAAATTTGCGACACAAGTTTTCTGATGTATATGTGCTATATAAAGACGTTAGCATTGATGAGGGTTTGAAGTGCGTCTGCTTTGAAATCTATCACACAAAAAATCATTTCTGAAAGTGATATGCCTGCAAAGTATTATAATGTTATTATAATGCTGCCATTGGAAAAAAAAATATGTTATGTTGTGATCTACATTATAATGCTACAATTGTAAACACATTGTTGTTATTTAAGTTCTATTGAAATAATATATTTCCGTTTTTCATAATAACAATAAATAAGAGTGTATTTTAAAAAATAAGGCAAAAATTTTTTTGAAAACTGTCCAAATTGCTCATTTGAGGGCTAAGAATGAAAAATCTGCAAAATAATAAAAATAAACCTTCAAATCTTAGTAGTTGCTACACGAGATTCCTTGAAATGCAACACTTCTTGGCATTGCATATTATTATATATGAATATAAAACACCAGCATAGCCTTTTTCTCATTCACCATTACTTGATGTATTAATATGGAATTAAAGGGTGGCTTCATTAAAATGTGCCGCTGTTTCAGGCTATTAAATTAGACTGTACTTATCAATGTTACAGTGCTCAATTATAATTGCAAAAGAGAGATAATCATCCCTAAAGTTAAAAGGCTGTGATAAGTAAGGAATGCTATGCGAGCCAAAGATGGTAGAGGGCTGTTGCCAAATGCTTGCAAAGTAACTCAATAGATTTAAAGTCAGGAAAAGTTCAGTTGAAGAAGCACAGCAAGAGTCAAACTTTACTTTGTTACACATGATTACTTTGAGTGATCTTTCCAGAACCAAACATTAAAGTTAATAGACAAAGACTATTATATATGTCCTGGTTGAGGGACTATAAAGGAACAAACGTTAGGCTAGTATCATAACCCTGGTTTCCTGAAAAATGTAACCATTACCTCATGGGTATTAATCCTTTGATACCGTCTAACCTGAATCGATATTCCAAAGCTGCACGTAGTGCCCATGATGCAGTCATGGCCGCCCCCGAGGGCATAGAAGAGACTACAGTCACTCGAAACGTCATCATTTTTCCCTCAAGACTGCTGCAAAAGACACACCGAGTACGAAATGTAACCATTACCTCATGGGAATAAAGCCCACGAAGTTGCCATGCCCCTGGTAGAATGGGAGGTGAGCTTCTCTGGAGGGGGCAAGTTGGCTCGATTATATAGTGTGAACCGTATCTGTGATCCATCTTGATAGCCTATGTTTAGACAGAGCTTTCACATGGGACTTAGCCCCATAACATAAACTGTTCAGACTGCCTCCAACTTTTGGTCTTGTCCACTTTATACGCTAGTGTCTGCACCGGGCAAAGCGTATGGCGCTGCCGCTCTCTAACAGACTGGAAAGGAGGCGGATGAAAAGCCTCAAGCTCCACCGTCTGGTTCATGTGGAATGCCGAGATGGTTTTTGGCAAAAAAGCAGTATTAGTGCGAAGTGTGACTTTCGCCCTGGCTTCTGCAAAAATTAAGCAGGCTTTTGCAACTGAAAAAGCTTGCAACTCACTCACCTGCTTAGCAGATGTAATAGCGAGCAAGAAAGCTGCTTTCCTTGATAAATATTGCAGCTCAGGTGAATGCAAGGGCTTAAAGGGAGGCTTCATAATGCTTCCAGCACCACATTAAGCCTCCAACGAGGGACAATGTCCTTGTGACAAGCAGGCTGTAGTGGTGACATCAGACCCGGAAGAAACACACAGCAGTGCAAGGTGAAATGTGAATTGCGCTGTTGCACGGTTTAATAATGAACAAAATAAAAAGTTTTAAACAAAAACAGCACACGAAACTTGAGGCCAAAATAAATAGACAAACAAAACGGACTAACATTAAACAAATGAACAGTGCACGAACAGACAAAACAAACAAGTACTGTACTGGTCCTCCAGCACGACGTAGCAATTGCGGTTTCTTTTTTCTTTAATTTTAATTACTCTCCTCTCCACACCTGTTCTCCACTCACTGAACACACAACCCCGAGTGAGTGAAACTTGCATCTATATATACTGTTGTGCTGGGATTCAATTACTAATTAATTATTCACTTGAATCCCAGCACGTGAACTAATTTGTGCAATCCTGTGCTTACATACTATTACATACTTTAAATGCACGTGAAGTGTTTGTGCAATCCCCATGCCTAAATACAACTATATATTTTAAAACACTCATGCTACACAGACCCATTTATATCCCTTGTAGCAATATCTATACACCAACATTAACACTCCACACGCAACACAGAACACATAAATACGCACAGGGGCGGGCACTTGGCCACAGTCCTTCATAGGGGGCCAAAGCCGCTGAGCACCCTTTAAAAATTGGCCCGCCAGGAAATGAGCTCCTGGGGAGACTGAATCAAATGGTTACCAAATAGACCTTTAAATGTAGAGGGGGATTTCCCCTCATCAAATAGGTCCTGTAAAAATTGCAGTATAACTGCTATGGGACAGGTTGTAGGGTCTAATCCCTCAGGCAGGCACCACATTTGAAAAACACCCCACTTAGACCCATACTGAAGTGTCAATGACTATTAGAAAGCCCCAGACAGCTCAAATGGTGCCGTTCAGGGGCCAGACCCAGAGCTGCAGGCTCGATGGGTCGGGATGCCACAACGTCCCCTGCGCCTGACTGAGCAGGTCACAGCGTTTCGGTAGACTCCACGGCTGACCTCTCAGGAGCTGTATCAGGGTTGAAAGCCACAGTCTCTTGGGCCAATAAGGGGCTATTAATAACACCCTGGCCCAGTCTTGCCTGATCTTTTGTAAGCACAGCAAGAGCATGGCGAGTCGAGGAAAAGTATACAGAAGCTGCCTCGGCCACTGGTGTACCAAGGCATCTATTGCTAGCGGGTTCCCGGCTCCTGTTATTGAGAACCAAAAGGGGCAATGGGTCGATTCTTGGGAAACAGGTCCACCTGTGCTCTCCCGAACCATTTCCAAATGAGGCTCGCCACTTCTGGGTGAAGCCTCCATTCTGAGGCACTGGGGACTGTCCTTGAAAGGAGGTCCGCTGCCCAATTCGTCACCCCGGGAAAATGTACTGCCCACAGTGAAAGTTAGGTAATGGTACGCCCAAAGTAACAGCTTGCGGGCAACCCGGTGGAGACTGGGGGACCTGAGGCCGCCCAGGTGGTTTATGTATGCCACCACAGTAGTGTTGTCCATCCGGACAAGCACATGTCTGCAAGAATAAAAACACTGCCTGCAGTTCCAGAATATTTATATGGAGACCTTGCCTTGGGGGTCTCCATACTGTTTGCGCTCCCCTGCTGTTCCACACGGCACCCCAGACGAGGCTGGACGCATCTGTGGTGACATCTCTCCTGATAACACTGCCCAGTGCTACGCCTAAGCGTAGGTGAGCAAGCAGTGTCCACCAGCATAGTGCCTGCAGACAGTGCCGAGATACTGTTAGCAGACGGCCGTGGTTCAATGTGGGTTGAAAAACCCTTCTGTTGAACCAGTCATGGAGAGGGCGCATGTGCAGAAGACCCAAGGGGAGGGTCTGGGAAGCTGCTGCCATCAAGCCCAGGAGCCGATGAAACGTCACTACTGTGAGATTCTTGCTGAGTTGAAAAAGCTTGAGACAAGCAGCTATTCTCTGCACTCTGTCTTCCGACAGAGTGAACAACATGGCCTTAGAATCCAGACACTCTCCATAATACGAGGCTGTCTGTGAAGGTGTGAGCTGGCTTTTTGCATAGTTCACCGACAGACCTAATCAGAAAGGGTGATCTGTGACAAGTTTCATGTGAGCCCCTGCCTGCACTGGAGATTGAGCACAAAAAGGAAAAATGATGACGTTGTGAGTGACTGCAGTCTCTTTAATGCTCTCGGGGGCGGGGACGACTGCGTCACAGCCACTACATGCAGCTTTGGAATATCGATTCAGGTTAGACGGTATCAAAGGATTAATACCCATGAGGTAATGGTTACATTTCGTACTTGAAAGGGAACCTGGAGTTACTGTGATAATTTGGCCAAACTATTCAATTTTCATCCTCAATTTTCAACTCAATCAGAAAATTAATTAAACAAACTTCAGTCTTTTAGAGAAAGCTTCAGCAAGTGTGTCTTTCAATAGACATTTGGCCTCTACCCTTCTTTTATAGGGGACTGTATACTAGACTTTAATACAAAGAAAAGTAATCTAATACAAATAAAACTGAAAAGTTAGTTGAGCTTAGCGCTCCACATAAACTGCATACTGGGTGTTTTATGCATTGAAAAAAATATAAAATTACATATGATATTGAAATTTAATGCGTAAAGATTATGCATAGCAATTTTGCTGTGTAACTTAAGTTTGCATGTTATCGTACTTTGTTGGTTTCCGGCATTTCAATGGTCAATTGTTAATATACTGCAAGCGCTAGTTAGAGATTTGATAAAACAAATGCCAGGGCAGCTAATTGTCATAATGGGAATTGCCAGAAACATGAACAGTAGAATCCACTCACTTGCGTATTTGAGACAGGTGAATAAGCGACTGGATTTTTGATCTTCAGGATTTCTCACCATCTTAGTCCCCCTCAACCTAACCTATCAATTTTCATATCTGTCAACCACATTTTTGGAAGGTAAATCTATATAATAAATACAATATTCTGTTTTTGGAGAAAGTTGGGATGCTTTATAGTGCAGGCTTGGCCAAACTTCCTGACCCTACGAGTCGCATACCAACATTTTCATATGGTCGAGAGCCACAAGACACATAATGTAAAACATGAAATGTTTGTGAGCAAGACTTTTTAAATACTAGCGTTGTTGTGCAGTACAGTAGTTAGGCTATCTCTTGATGGCAGCAAAATACACAAGAACAAGGGATAGTACATTGCAGAGCATACACAGTTTGTGTAATCTTTATTGTACAGTGTATTACATTTTAAATGTAACGCACTGGTGTTTTTCCATTATTTCACTTTAAATAAAATATTCAGCTATTATGAAGTAAAATACAATAACTAACATGATTTCACCAAAAACACCACATAAAAAGTCACACTGCTGCTCATGATGAGATATAAATGTAAATATTAATTTTAGATCTGCAATATAACATTTAAAACATGCATTCTCTAGTCTAGCGCTAACACTCCAATTTTATAAAAAGATTCATTCATCTGAATAATGACGTTTGGCACAAGTGATATGCTTGTCATACAAAACCCGCTTGAGTCATTAAATCAGCTTCTTTACTGAACACCAAAAGGAGCATCTGCTTTAAAGGGTACATAAGCGGTGTCGAAAGTCAACAAGTGACGAAATACCCTTGGCAGTGATACACACTGCTGTTGTACCCTTGAGCAAGGTACTTTACCTAGATTGCTCCAGTAAAAACCCAGCTGTATAAATGGGTAATTGTATGTAAAAATAATGTGATATCTTGTAATAATTGTAAGTCGCCCTGGATGAGGGCGTCTGCTAAGAAATGTAATAATAACAATAATAAATAATAATAAATCAGTTAAAATTGAAAATCAGAAGCCCTATATATAATGCATTTTAAATTGTTCTAATGCACAACAACTTTCCTGTGGGGTCATGCACTTCAAGGATTAATATATAAAGAATAAACAAACACCTGCCATAACACTGTTAACCGTGGTCCGCACTAATTCGACATGATTGATCAATTGAATAGTTCTTCAGGGAAGTCCCCATAGTCACTTTTTAAACTGTTCACTGGAATGCATAAAAAAATTGGATTCTGAAGACCCTCCTAACCATTATTAACCCTCTATCTGGCCAGCTCCTATAGCCACTATGCATTAGGGAATTGCCACTTTTATTTGTCGTAGAATACATTTACATAAATTATTAATGTGAGGGATAATTAATCTGTACAGTCTGTGAATCCTGTTCAGAGCACATACCTTTCCTTTAACAGTTACTCTGATGTAGGTTGTTTGCACGTCAACATCTAGTCGAGATGTGTCCAAATGCCTACAGAAAAAACAAGAGGAAATTATGAAATATAAATCTAAACTTGCAAAGGCTAGAATTGTTTTTGGTGGTGGTCTCTATAACTTATAACCTAAACTATTTACTTTCAAAGTGTTTTTGTAAATGTAAGTGCAGACAGTATCCCTAGATTCTGATACACTCAAGAACTAGCCCCTCGGCAAACATTTAGCTCGATTTGATTTGTCAAAGTAAGTGTTCTATAATATGCCAGCAAGCCAGCACAATAAAATGAAGCAGAGAGCAGAGCAATGTCTATGATCTGTCTATGATCTGTCTAATGACTACTATTATTTTCTATGAAATAATAATAATAATAATAATAATAATAATAATAATAATAATAATAATAATAATATTATTATTATTATTATTATTATTATTATTATTATTATTATTATTATTAATAGTGGAAGCCACACTAAACTTTGTTACTTTCCTGGCAGCTCTCCTTGAATAAAATTGACAATAGGCCACGTTACATGAGTGTTTGACTTTTCTCGAGACATCTGTTTCTCGTGAATAAACGTGGACATGGTGCCTTTTTGTGTTTACATGTAAAGCCTCACATTTCCCTTTGGAACACCTACTTTTCCCCCGAATGCTATGCAAATAAAGGAGAGGGGGGGTCAGATTTAAATTAGCCATGCTGACAGCCCACTTAGATTCTCATGCTGTTTACATGAGCAGAGAATCCACGTGTCATTGTGTGTGACGTAAATGGTTATTAAAGATCTGATTTGCTGATAGATAGTGCCTGCTTTTTTAATACTTTGTTTTAGTGTTGTCGTCCACACTGCTTTTCACACATCATCTTGCATTGGGGGGAGGGGGGGGGAAGAGATCTTTATTAATAATAAACAGGGCCAAATCTGAGTGGTCGCTGAACAGGCGTTTGGGCTATTGCAAGGGAGGGGGTGGATACTACTGAAGCGTACTGAAGTGAACCATGAGCTTGTTCCTCAAATTATTACAGCCTGCTGTATCCTGCACAATCTGTGCCAGGACCGTAAGGAGGTGTTCAGGCAAGCAGAGGAACAGCTACCTCAACCTGCAGCAAGAATTGCACAACAGCGAGGGTCCTGCTATTAGAGATGCACGGCAAGCTTTATTTTTGTAACCCGACGGTGTACTTTTATTTTGTATCACATTTTTGTCTCATTAGCTTATTTTGTATCTCTTTATACCAAATATAGCATCCTCGTTTGCACTGTACTTGTATGACAGCTTCTGCTTAATAAAGAATTGGAATATTGAGTAGTATTGTTGATTCCAAAGAAATAAGTTGCCTCAAGCTGCCTCATCATATCCTCAGCCCTTATGGATATTAACACCTGAGTCTCTTCATCGCTCCAACGGACGTAAGTAGTGCTTTACAATAAAGACATTTTGAGTTATTTGGAAAGCTATTTGCAAGTGTATTCTGAAGTACTGTACAATAGCTGTAACCACCTGAATTCACAAGCCCACAATGCAGTTTGTCAGACATTTTTAGTAATAGTTTTAAACAGAAACTTGGTAAATACAATCTGTATGATACTTTACAAATACATTTAGATCCACGTATGATTAATATTATGCAAAGTTCTAGGGAAGACGGAGAAAAAAGTGGGGTTATCTGCAACATCAATCTGATAAAGGAAATACTGCAAACAAAACAATTTCCCTGCAGCCATCTTTGGACCATGGTAACTTACGTATTCCCATGTGACTTTTATAACAGCTTTAGGAAAGGACTTGAACAAGCTAATTAACATTTTCATGAGAAACCTGTGTCCAAATTTGTAAGTGGGCGTTGATTTCACAAGCATTTCCTGGAATCTCACAAGAAATTGAGACTTTCACGGTAAAATACTGCAACCATTTTTTGGGACATTTTCACTTTCTCTGCCAAGTTTCACGTGCATTGTCCATTCACGTGAAACAAACCGACATGTAAACTGGCCTTATGTTATTTCATTTTATGTTGCACATCAACATTAGCTACAGTGCTAGCTATAACTTGGGTAGCTAGTATAATATTGTATCACACATCAAAAAGATTAAAAGGGTCAGTAAGGTATATAATTTTGGTAGCATATTATATAAATGAGTCATTTATACATTTAACGCTAGAAGGACCGGAGATATACTCATACCTAGAAGCCCCGCAGCAGTCTTTCTGATGGCTGTATTCAAAACACTGTAAATAGTATAACGAAAGGAGAAACAGTCAGATGTAATTCTTTTTTTTTTTTATTGCGTACGTCACAAACATCTGAACAACCAAAGCATATTATATATGAACATTTATTTTACAAATCAAAACAAGAAAATGTAAATAAATAAACATCTGAACAGACATCGGTTTACAACATACCTATTTATAAAACTGAAACGATAGCAATACATTTTTTACTTTTCAACAGCAATCAGTTTATTATCAGATGAGCAAAAGCAACTGAACAACACAGATAAAAAAAACTTAGAAAAAAAAACATTTTACAGACATGCACAGCACAAGAAGTTATAAAAAAAAGTCGAATTTATTTTTCTTTTTTTCGACAAAAGGGGATTCCTTTACCTTGAGTCTAAGGCTGTTCACAATCAACACAGATAATGTGCTTCTCCACGCCGCCTTTCTGCACAGGGCACAGCTGTCCGAAGTTTTATTTTTATTGCACTTGCCAACCTGGCATTGGCGTCTCTTGCGGCTCTCAGCGGGGTTGCCAGCTTCAGCTGTTTGTACACGCTTGGCAGTCTCCCTCTGTTCCAAATGCTTCTTGTGAAGTTGCTGTGCTAACTGTAAAATATATTCTCTCCTTGGTAAATTCTTCTCCGTGCATTCTTTGTAAAGTACCCAGGAGTTGATGGCTGCTAGGTCCAATACATTGTAAAACACTGGAACAGACTACCGTCAGGAGCCAGCTTGCACAGAATACTTCCGTGCCATCTGATCCAAAACATCAACTCCATATTTTGTTGCATTGTAAAAACCACGGTCTCTGGTATTTATTTTCACTAGTCCGGATGCTAATTGACTGACCAAAGCAGCGCAGCTGGCAAGCAGGCGTCAGGCGTCCTTCTGTATAATCAAAATACAATTGTTTTCTGTGTGACCGTCAATGTGACTGCTCCCGGGGCTTTTAGGTATAATATAATATATCTCCTTTATTTCTGCACTCCCGCATTTCTTGCTTTGTGATAATATGCAATACATACGGACAGAAAGGTACATGAACGCACAGCCCCATATGTGTTTCACGACTGGAGAAAATTACATTTTAAAACCAAAAACTGCCAAAATGACTACCGCGGGGCTTCTAGTGTTAACATTATAGATATTAAATTGTTTATTAGAATATGTGAATTTTTAGCTCATATGGAGAGTTTCCTGAATTTTAATTTTTATTTTAAAAATTTAGTCGTTGCCAATTAGTTTTTATTATTTTCTCCCCAATTTGAAATGCCCAATTATTTTTTAGGCTCAGTTCACCGCTACCACCCTTGCGCTGACTCGGGAGGGGCGAAGATGAACACACGCTGTCCTCCGAAGCGTGTGTCGTCAGCCGCCCGCTTCTTTACACTCTGCAGACTCACCGTGCAGCCGCCTCAGAGCTACAGCGTCGGAGGACAACGCAGCTCTGGGCAGCTTACAGGCAAGCCCGCAGGCGCCCGGCCAGACTACAGGGGTCGCTGGTGCGCGGTGAGCCGAGGACACCCTGGCCGACCTAACCCTCCCTCCCCAATTGAGTGCCGCCCCCTGGAGCTCCCGTCCACGGTCGGCTGTGGAATAGCCTGGACTCGAACCGGCGACGTCCAGGCTATAGGGCGCATCCTGCACTCTAGCAAGTGCTTTTACTGGATGCGCCACTCGGGAGCCCCCAGTTTCTTGAATTTTTTAAAAATCCAGAAAGCAGTTACGTATGTGAAAAATAGTCACCATTTCATTTTTTTTTTTTTTTTTTTTTTTTTTTTTTTAAGACTCAGGCTATTCATCACCTAGATTACTAGGCAAAGGCGTAAATCAGTTGGAAGTGAACTGATAGGGATAGATGTGAACCACTATAGAGACATGTTGCTGTGTGAGAGAGTCAACATGGCTGAAGAGACATCAAAGTCAGGTTCTGCTCTAGACAGGTGCTTATACCATAAAGAAGGCAACCAAGGCAAACTTACCTCTTTCACATTGGTTAGTGGAGAGACATTCAAACATGCTGCTAAAATTTGTTTCAATGATCATTTTTCCAGATTTGAAGGTTCTTGGCAGAAGGACCTTGGGACTCAGGTCACCTCAAACAAATGTAGGCCAAACATCAGATAAAAAGTAAAATAACCACCGGCAGAAGGGATAATTCTGACTCTCCTACCAAGAGAAAATCTCAAACCACTAGAGCCAGTCTGCCTCACACAAAAGTAGAGTTGTGCATTATATGCCAGGAACACAAGCAGAATAAAATTGTCAGAATAATATAAAAGAGCCACTGACACAACGTCTAAAATTTGAAACTGGTGCAAGACTTCTGCAAGCTGCACAATTAAGGAACGATGCACATGTAATTGCTGAACTGGAAAATCAAGATTGTGTAGCAACACTGTTATGTACCACCACAGTTGTTACAGTAATTACACCAACAAGAAATCCCTACATGCAGTCAAAGCACGAGAAGAAAAGAATATCAACAAGAACTATAAAGGGTTTGATACAGCCTTTCATCATCTGGCTGAGGAGATCAAAAAGAGAGTTAGATAGAACAGAATTTCTCTTTATGTCATATGTTTGACAGCGTTACACAGAACTGTTGCTGGATGAAGGAATCGAAGCTTCCGAGTACAGAACCGAGAAGCTTAAGAATAAAATTTATCACCACTTCCAAAGATCTGTTGCCTTCTGGCATCCCAGATCTCAAAGTCATGCAGAAATGATCTACTCATATGATGCCAAAGGGAATGCTTGCTTGAGTCTACAGTTAAGAGTTTGTCAGATACTGAAATGATGAGGGCGCAGCTTGATTATCAGCAGAGGCATACCAATGATGACACTGATACAGAGGACTAGAATCTTAAAAATGTGTACCACACTGTAAAATGTCTACATTGTTGGAAGTTGAGAATACGTCATGGCCACCTACTGCAGATGATGTATGTGAAGACAAAGTTGTCCTGCCAGATTTACTGTACAGTTTCTTGGTGTGGACAATGACTGACAACTGCAGTATTCCAAGTGGAGGACGAGCAGCTGTGACACCACACATCCATAGAATAGTGATGTCTATAGGGTAGAATCTAATTTACAACACCAGTGCTTGCTGGTTGAAAACCCTAAAACATGGGGCACTCGCTGTCAGTATTAAAAGTCTCACAGGATCATCTCAAATGGTGAAACTACTTTGGCTATTCCATCTCTTACACAAAATGTTGGAATTAGAAACATCCATGGCTGAAAAGCAGTTTACACTCGAGGAAAAAGGAGTATTTCTCCCCAGCAATGTTCAGCCAGGGGTCTTTGCGACATGGTGTTGGGACAACAATGACGTTCTTGAGAAAACCCTTTCAGGAGCAGGAACAACACACTGCACTAATGGTATCATAATCCAAAGACAGGTACATGTGTGCTCCCAAGTCCTTTAGAACCACACAGACATGCTCCAAAACAACATTCACTATCCCATCACTCCAGTGGATTGCTGCCTTTCACAGCTGGTAGTGAAGAAGACCCACCTGTTTGCGCCATTGACATGCACGCACTAGAAACATCTCCTCATGTTGAGTCATACAGTCAACGACTGGATTTTGCATGGTTTCTGCTTTGTGTGGGCAATAGTGATTATTCTCGCACGAAGGACCCCTACACAGTGTTACTGGCAATTGTCCAGTGGTGGAACCTCATCCAACAGAATTTTCTGTGGTGTACAGCCTCAAACGCTCACAGGTTATGGCTAGCCAACTGGGCCAAAAAGATGTCGTTGTGCTTTCTGATCAGGCCATCTATGCAAAGGCAGTAGATTTCATCTGGAAGGACCCTATGGAATTCAAGCACTTTGTGCCTTGAATGGGAGGTTTTCACATACCTTGTACCCTACTTGCTGTAATAGGGAAACGCTTTGCAGATGCTGGACTCAGGGACATCCTTCTAGAAGTAGAAATCATTAGATCGGGATCTACAATGACATGCTAGAATGCTGTCATTACAACAGAACAGTCTGCATACATAAAGTTATGATGGAAGCCATAATGAGAGTGTAACAACCAGACTTAAGACACAAGCCAAGACTAACTGATTTCAAAAAACAGATAATTAAAGACTGATTGACAGCAAATAATGGGACCAAAAGTTCGTGGGTAAGAGTGTCATAATCTTCAGTAACCTTTTTATAGTGGCAAAAAACTGTAGAACAGTACAATGTCAATACAAAGGAAGCAAAATATACCTTAAACATTGCTCTAAGAAACCTCATAGCACAATAGAATGCATAGTGTATACACTGATATAAATATTTTGGCAGTGAAACAGCAAGAAATACAGCAAACACTCAAACTGACCCTGTTAACCCTGGGTATTACTGGTAAGAACGATCCACAAAACAGCTTGAAACACAATGAAGAAGTATTAACAAAAGTTAACCAATCCATGTAAAATTAATGCAGTTATAAAAGTTCCTTATTGCAGAAAAAAATAACAAACCAAACAAAGTCAAATGTGCTTCAAAACAAAACAAACTTGCAAAAAACATATTCCAGAGAAAAATAAAGTATCAAAACAAACGCCCATAGTACTATGAGAAAAAAAAACAATTGTAATCCAGCATTGTCCAGCACAAAAAAGGAAAAGTCTAACAGACCGTCTCACCCCTTCCTGTCGTGTGTCCGAGGACCGGCTGCGCGTTGTTCCTGGGACGTAAATCGATCTGTTTTCTTCAGTCTCAAATAATCTATATATATATATATAAAAAACGAACGGTATTCCAAAGCTGTATTCGCGACAATTAGCTCAGTGCCACTCCATAAAAAATGTTACATCGTTTCTAGATAAGCTTAAATAATTTAAAAAGCAAAAAAGAAACCGCAACAAAACTGCAAACGACACTCAGCTCTCCTTTCAGGCCATCCTCCTCATTTCCCACAATACGCTCTTTTTATCAATGAAACCCAGGTGGCTTTAATTAAAACAATTACCGTAACTGGCATAATAGAAGAGCCTTCACATAGAAAAAAGAAATAAAATGAACCCCGATAAATCCCCCTCAAGCCTGGACAACTAAGCCAAACGGGAGATAGGCTAATAAATAAGGCAGAGATGAACAATTTATTCTAACCTGGCCAGGTGTAATCCATTCTAATTAAAGAACAGATAATGATGTATTTTTAACATCATTTATGTGGCGGTCGCCACAAGAGTTCAGTATGAAATATTTAGAAAATGGCTTGAGGAATGCAACCACGATGACAAAGAATTTCAGCCATTAGTAGATGCTATTACGATAAGGATACTGTTGGAGTTGTGTTTCAAATTCCCAAGTTTGATGCTTTGTACCAGTTATTCCTCCAATTCTACAAGATCGACAATGACCCAATGGCAGAATTCTGGAGCTCCTACATAGAAATGGTAACTCTGCTTTTGTCATGTATCAGGGCAACTCGAGAAGGCAACTGTCTACCTCCTGTCTTGCCCAGCTGCACTGGCTACCTGTAAAGTTCAGGATTACTTTGAAAATTCTCCTGCTTGCCTACAAGGCCCTTCATCACACCGTTCCAGAGTATCTCTACAATCTGCTGATCCGCTATGTCCCTCCACGCAAGCTGAGGTCCTCTGATTCTGGCTTACTTGTTATACCCAAGCAAAAGTGCATCACACTTGGAGAGCGGTCTTTTAGCTTCAGGCCCCAACTCTCTGGAACTCTCTCCCAGCTTTAGTGCATGTGGCTCCCACAGTCGCTCACTTCAAATCAACTCTCAAGACCCACTTCTTCTCTCTTGTTATCAATGCTCTTTAAACCTGATATCGGTTACTAGCTGTTGTCTAAATTGCTATTTCAGGTTTTTCACTCCATCTTATTTGTATGATTTTGTATGACACACACATCCATAGTGTTTAGAATTCACATCCTAGCCTTATTTAATGTATTTGCATTGTTTTTTTACTGTTTGTATTTAATGTACTATTTCACTGTATTTAATGTATTATGCATTGTTCCTCACTGTCTTGTAAAGCACTTTGTGATGGTGGTCCACTATGAAAGGCGCTATATAAAATAAAGATTGATTGATCAACAAGGACACAAAATCAAAGGGAGGCAATGTAGGTTTCAGCCTGTGAAAAGGAGCTGTGGAGCGATGGATGCCGACAGCGCATGAACAGGCAACCACCATTGAAAACTGTTGGAACATCTCAGGAATACATTATAATGAAAGCTACAGAACGCATAAAGAGGCAAGCCAATCAAGGCTGAAGCGGACAATTACGATTTTCTCAAAGTATTTAATTCATTAAGTAATTTTGTCAACCCCTTTGAAAGTTTGGAAGAACTTTTTAGTCTTACATCTGGGATAAAGGCAGATCCTCGAGTCTCAGCATATTTACTGCAAGCACACGTAAAGGGTAAGGAAGCCTTGTCTCAGTTTTTAAGAAGAGACAACTGACAAAGGAAACTTCCTTTCATGATGTTGAAATTCTTTGCAGATTTACAAAAAGCAGCCAAAGCCAAAGTCACTGGGCAAGTAGTCATCCTCAAAGACGATCAGAGCCTCTTTGCACAAATAGTGGTCATTCCTCAGACAGATGGATCTATGAAATGTGGTGAAACATGCGCTTGGACTTGTTCCTTGGGCGCTAGCAACTGCAGATGGTACGTTGTGCAAAACTGCCAAAAGTAAGCTGGGTGATTTCACTGAAAAGGGTGTCAACCCAGCTGATGTAATTTCAGACCAGGCTATGTGAATCATTGATCTGATGGCTTTGCTGCAACCCCTTTCTCACCTGGAGACTTTTGCTGACCTTGCCATGGTAGTTCTGGATAAGGCCTTACGGTTCCCCAAGGGATCATCTCGAGTGGATATTGTTGCTGATGAATACAGAGAAAACTCCATCAAAGCCACTGAGAGTAGTTGTCATGCTAGTAGTGGAAAATGTGTGATTAAAATCAGCAACAGTACCCAAAAAGTTCAGAAGCAATGGCAGAAGTTCCTATCTCATGATGGCAACAAGACAGCTCTTACCCAATTCTTCCTTCATGAGTGGTCCAAAGACAAATATGCAGAAACGTTTGGTAGCCATATATCTATTATAGATTTAGGAAACACTGCCATAAGTTCTATGCCAGTAATGGGAGGGTTTGACATCGTTAGAGCCATTGGAGTCTTGTGACAGAAATATAATGAGTTTTGGTTGTAAATCTCCCTCCCGACCAAGCAGCGAAAGGGGAAGTCTTTGGACGGGCTGGCCTGACAGTTCATTCCCCGGGCCGGGAAGTCGTCAGTCTGGAAGAAGGCAAGACTCTGTTGCAGGAACGTATTGACCTGGAAGGGAAACGACGTAGCAGCTGCACTTATTTACCAAGGGGTCATGAGTGTTAGCATAAAGGGGACGGAGAATCATAAATCTCTTCCTTTGCTTGGTTCAGAGAGACAAGAAACTGGAAGGACCGGGAGAGTTCACAATTTATTGAAAAAGAGTTAGTGAGTGTTTTGGTCACTGTTAGTAATTGTCTTTTGTTTTGTAAATTCACTAGATGGCTAACACGTCTCCTGAGCTGTCGCTTTGGGCCAGCACTACCCGGAACAACACTACACCACACTGTAAATTGTTATCACCCACCACAAGCACTACTGCACGCACCCGGACTGGTGATCGTGTTTTGTATTATTGGGAGGCGGATAACGTGTGTTTATTTATTTTGACTACAATCCATTTATTATTGTTTCTTCCGTGCTTTACACATTGGTGTGTATTGCTGGAGGTTTTATTGTTTGGTCGCCAGACCAGGAGTTAAAATGAAAGACCCCTTTTCCAAATGGATTACAGTTTCCTTTTGTGTGATTATTTCTGCACTGCATCACCTCTGCACCTGTTTCTAATCGGCAGTTACTTTGCCAAGTCTACACATGATGAGGTAGATACTCGTATGTTTCTGCATACCAAACATGCAGCTGATAATGGAAACACCAATGTAGTGATCAAGATTCCAGACACAGAAGCTATGTGCCAGAACTTGAGCCTATGTGCCTGGAATACATGCTTTTTTGACAGAACCAGTGATTTCCATGGAAAGGGGAAGACAATATCCTTTGACTTAATTCAACAATGCAGGACATTGTCAGTCAATGAGCAAACTGGGGCAGCAGTTTCATATAAGCAAAGAGCTAGTCAAGTCTTGTGAGGCTTTTGTCTGTTTCTTGTATGGTGAATTGCCCACCACCCTTCCACAGTGCCATTAAACTCTTCTGCAGCAGAAATCTTCAGAGCAACCAGTTACCACCATGAAGAGCTGCCTTAAAGAAGTACATACAAAGTGCAAACTACCAGGCTGCCATATGGAGACGTGCACTGGAAGCTAAACCAACTATGCCGGACCCTGTTGGAAGTGGGTGGACTGTGGTTGAAGGGGATCTCACTTGGATGGATATCTTGCGTGCTCCAATACAAACCGCTAACCAAGATCATGCAACAGTCTCTTGACATAGGGGTTGTACCGATAGACTGGAAAATAGCAAACGTAATACCGATCCACAAAAAGGGAGACAAAACCAAACCAGGTAACTACAGACCAATAAGCCTGACATCTATTATATGTAAACTTATGGAAACTATAATAAGATCTAAAATGGAAAATTACCTATATGGTAACAATATCCTGGGAGACAGTCAGCATGGTTTTAGGAAAGGGAGATCGTGTCTAACTAACCTGCTTGACTTTTTTGAAGATGCAACATTGACAATGGATAATTGCAAAGCATATGACATGGTTTATTTAGATTTCCAGAAAGCTTTTGACAAAGTCCCGCATAAAAGATTAATTCTCAAACTGAACGCAGTAGGGATTCAAGGAAATGCATGCACATGGATTAGGGAGTGGTTAACATGTAGAAAACAGAAAGTGGAGTGAGGTAACCAGTGGTGTAACACAGGGATCAGTATTAGGTCCTCTGCTATTCCTAATCTACATTAATGATTTAGATTCTGGTATAGTAAGCAAACTTGTTAAATTTGCAGACGACACAAAAATAGGAGGAGTGGCAAACACTGTTGCAGCAGCAAAGGTCATTCAAAATGATCTAGGCAGCATTCAGAATTGGGCAGACACATGGCAAATGACATTTAATAGAGAAAAGTGTAAATTATTGCATGCAGGCTATAAAAATGTGCATTATAAATATCATATGGGAGATACTGAAATTAAAAAAGGTAACTATGAAAAAGACCTAGGAGTTTATGTTGACTCAGAAATGTCTTCATCTAGACAATGTGGGGCAGCTACAAAAAAGGCCAACAGGATGCTCGGATATATTGTGATAAGTGTTGAATTTAAATTAAGGGAAGTAATGTTAAAACTTTACAATGCATCAGTTAGACCTCACCAAGAATATTGTGTTCAGTTCTGGTCACCTAGTTACAAAAAGGATATTGCTGCTCTAGAAAGAGTGCAAAGAAGAGCAACCAGAATTATCCCGGGTTTAAAAGGCATATCGTATACAGACAGGCTAAAAGAATTGAATCTATTCAGTCTTGAGCAAAGAAGACTACGCGGCGATCTGATTCAAACATTCAAAATCCTAAAAGGTATAGACAATGTCGACCCAGGGGACTTTTTTGACCTGAAAAAAGAAACAAGGACCAGGGGTCACAAATGGAGATTAGATAAAGGGGCATTCAGAACAGAAAATAGGAGGCACTTTTTTACACAGAGAATTGTGAGGGTCTGGAACCAACTCCCCAGTAATGTTGTTGAAGCTGACACCCTGGGATCCTTCAAGAAGCTGCTTGATGAGATTCTGGGATCAATAAGCTACTAACAACCAAACGAGCAAGATGTGCTGAATGGCCTCCTCTCGTTTGTAAACTTTCTTATGTTCTTAAATGCCCTCATGGAGTTTGTCAACTATGGCTGTTCAGGGAAATGTAATGGAGTCTGTTGCTCCTGCATCACCAACAAGCTGGCTTGCACAGAACTGCAAGTGTGGACAGAGCTGTGAAAACTCTACACATTGCCAAAGTGACAGAGAATCTGAGGAGGACAGTGATACTGACATATAAAAAATTAAAACTTTGTTTTCCCACTACTACAATTCTTCAAGGGTTTTCTTTTTTTAAAATGTGTGATCAAAAGACACTGCTGCATTTTTGTATGGCAGTTATGGGGCAGAATAATCCCCAGCTGAGAAACAGGGAGTGTGGATAGTCTATCCCACCCCCACTCACTCACATACACACTCCCTCACGCTATCTTTTATAAAAAGAAGATTTCACAGTTCTTATTAAAATTAAGATTATCTAAATTAATGTATCATTATTAACAGCTTTATTAATAAAAGTACATATTTTTTAAAACTTTAAAACCAGAGCTTGACTGCAGCATCCTGCTTTTACCGTCTTTACTTACCAACCGACTATAGTGTTTGACCATAAATGCAATTAATACAGCATAAAAAAAAACTAAAATCAGGATAAGTAGTATTATTATGTTTATAAACATGATAAATAACACTTGTCTAAGTAAACTGATACTGATCTTGTAGAAGTTCAAATTTAGTAGGAGTGGTGAAACTGAATCCATCACAGAAAACTAAATTGTAATAACCCCCAATGTCAGCCTGCACATGTGTGGGGCAATTAGACAATATTTTAGCAGACTGGTGAATAATGAAAACTGTTATACCTGTAAACGGCTAGATCCAGCACAATCTGGTTGTTGTCTTCATCTTCAGACAAAGAGAAATCAAGTCTGTTAAAGAAAATTGGAATATTAATATAAACACCTGTGTTCCACCTTGGTGCTGTATTTACCAAAGTTTGACTGAAAATGCTGCTGGCAACTATTCAAGGTCTTTTGAATT
Source organism: Acipenser ruthenus (assembly GCF_902713425.1). Taxonomy (NCBI): domain Eukaryota; kingdom Metazoa; phylum Chordata; class Actinopteri; order Acipenseriformes; family Acipenseridae; genus Acipenser; species Acipenser ruthenus. The sequence continues at coordinate 58,715,979 of NC_081192.1, forward strand.
TTAACTGATACAGTAGGTAATTTGAAATGATGGTTTAACATTATTCCATTTACTTTCTACTGGACACCACATGTAATAGGAAGGGTTATTTTTAAGTAATATCAGAACTTCACAAACAGTAACTCAGTGCACTGTCTCAGTACAGAAGAAACTTGTTCACATGACCTCAACATGGATGCCATATTAGGTTAGAAGTTACTGCCATGGTCACCAACACATTTAGTACACAGGGTATATATATCCCTGCCAATATGAAGTCACTACCTCTAATGGTTTCTGATATATTAGCCCTGCATCACCTTTTAAAATTATCTGGCACGAAAGGGCTCATTTGTCATGTACAATACCAGTTGAACTTGGCCAAGAGAACCACAGAATATATATATGCACCAAGTGTATGAAAACAATATATCCTACCGTTAGGTCTTTATCATCCAAAAAGCAAAAATCAGATGACTTCAATATGTCAACCATTTATGTAAACTATTTAGCATTAAACATTTTAAATGCGAATTTAAAATTATAAATCCACATCCTCCTCCACATATTTATAAACATCCATATTTATTCCCACCTGACCACAGTGTCACTTTTAAAATGAATTATTTAACCCTGCCAAGCAAAAAAAGCATAGAGGACAAAACTGCTCTACCTTCGGGGCAACATATATAGCTATTTAAACCTTCCTGAGAATGTAAGTCTGGGCTGCTTTTACTACTGGATCAGTCATTTGGCACCTGAAGAGTAAAAGACAAGTGTATTTGCCCGATTTGTAGTGCAGGAGTTGCAGTTGGAAAAAATAGTAATGTTGAGAGGCACTACGCAACAGTGCATAAAGATTTTGAAAAAATATTTCCTGCAGGAAGCAATCTCAGAGTCAAAAAAGTAAGTGAACTAAAGTCGACTTTGCAAAAACAGTAATTTTTTTACCAAACCAGTGAAAAAAGCAAATGCTGTAACAGAAGCCTCTTTCCAAGTTGCTAACTTTCTAGCAAAAAACAAGTCAGCTTTTACAGACGGTGCACTGGTAAAGGGTGCAATGACTGTCATAGCCGAATCGTTATTCAAAGATTTAAAAAACAAGTCAGAAATAATGTCTGCTATAACCGACGTGCAAATGGGAGTTAACACTGTAGCAAGGAGAGTATCAGCATAAGATGTCTGTGAACAGTTAGAACAGGATTTATGTTGTGGTCAGTGGTTTTCAATATAGTGTTGTAGCAATTCCCATGCTACATAATGTGGGTGTAAGTCTCACCCACCTGTCCCTTTAATTAGGGTCAGTAGCCTGGCCAGGTTAAAACTTCATTTCCCATAGTTCCTTGCAACCACCCTCTGTTCATCCTCTCTCCCCATTGGCTCATTCAGATTTCCACCCCTCTCAGAGCTCCTTAGTAGCCAGCAGTTGTATTAAAGCTGGCTAATCAGGCCTGAGAGAGACTCCCTTTCTCACAGGAATCCATTAATCTACAGCATTTTCTCTACTTAAATTTCAGTGAATCCATTACCATCCTTAGATAATTCCAGTGCATCCGTTCATTTTCTTTTGTCGCTGCGCTTTGTCTAAACTGCTCTTTTTGTTTTCACTGATACTTGTTTAAGTTTAGCTGTTTTTCTAGGTCTGTTTAGTGTTTGTTGTTTTATGTGTGACAGCCTCCATTTTTTCCTGATCCTCCTGATTTTTTCCAAACAACTGTTCACCATTCAACAGTCTCAACAATTTCAACTTACTCAATGTTTTCAACTTTCTACAATCACCATCATTTCGGGACACTTTGCTGGACTGCCTTATTTGTGGGTGAGATCATTTCTTTTTTGTTTGGATTGTTTCTACTTTAATTTGATACTTTGTTTCCTGTATTTTTTTGTTACTTTGTATGGATTTCAATTACCCTGCTATTACTGGACTTGTTGGGCCTACTGTCATTCTCCCACCATTGCCACAGAGACTGTTAAATGTAATTGTTTCCCCACCTGTATCTATTTATTTATCCTTGGTCTTTATCTGTGTGTGTTGTGTTTGTGAGTGTGGGTTTATTGGAGACCCTCCGGACACTACATTCATTTCTACTTGGTGATAATGTTTAGCCTTCTGTTTGTCCCTACATACTTATCTGTACCAGCTTTATTCTTACCTGTTACCTGCAATTATTTGAATTCCTTTTTTATCATTATTCATTTCATTCATTTGTTCATTTTTTCATTTGTTGACATTATTGTTCACAATAATAAACTGAGTGTTCTTGAAATTGACACCTCTGACGTCCCTGCTTTTGCTGTCTGTCACTCTTGCTGACTTATTTAGCTATAGGAATAGGGCCAGTAGTCTCTCCTTAGGGAGGACAGTGCAACTGCTTCTCAGTTGTGCAGAGTGATCGTTACAGTGTGATGAATCTGTTAACGCAAGCGACACTGCTCAGCTGGCTGTATTTGTTTGACTGGTGTTTGAGGACTTTAGCGTGAAAGAATAGTTTGACATTATTGCAATTAAAAGTTAAAACCAAAGGGTTAGACATCTATAATGAGGTTAAAGGTTATTTTGCTAGAGAGAACATACCGCTCGAAAAGCTTGTGTCAGTAACAACGGATGGAGCCCTCGCAATGACTGGAGGTCACATGGGCTTCATAGCATGTTGCAAGACCCCGATTTCACCCGTTTCCCTCAGCTACCATTATATTTTACATTGACCATATCATAACATGGTATTTGACCATGTTATGACTTCTTAATTCAAGCTAAAGCCTTAACACAGTCCGTTTCAAACACCAGTATGGCGATCTTTTTGCTTCACTCTGAAATAAGGTGGCTTAGCAGAGGGAGAGTACTGCACCGATTTCTTTCTCTTGTGTCAGAAATTACAACTTTTTTGAAGTCAAGAAACAAAAGTTGAGCACAGCTGACTGACAGTGTGTTGGTTGCTTGACTTGGCATTTTTAAATGATGTCACAAAAAAATGAAACCGCTTGAACTGGGAATTGCAATGAAAAAAATCAAATATTGCACACATGATGATTAGTGCTGCAAAGGCTTTCAAATCAAAGTTGGATTATTGGGTGCAACAGCTGCAGAAGAAAAAAAAACAGCATTTTCCGGTTGTGCAATAAAGGTTGGAGTGAAATGAAGCTGCTGCAAAACTTTTGGACACCAGTAAATACTGCGATGTCTTGGCCAGACTTATGCATGAATTTAATGATTTTCAGCATCTGGAACATTATGTAATGTTTGCTTGAATCCCTTTATGGATGTGGATGTAAGTAACATTTCTGAACAAGTGGGGTCATTGCTTAATCTGGATTATAAAATGGCATGGATAAATTAAGTGCTGTGATTGTCTTAACAATTGGCTTAAGAATTGTCTTACCGCATGGCTATGACATCATAGACCAACTTACTTACCTGATCTATTAATAATACCACACCTTAACAGTAACAATTATTTAAACAGTGTTTCTGTAGGTAAACATTTCAACATACAACTGAAACAGCATTTAAATCACCAACAATGTTTTTTTCATCTGTCACTAAGAATTACAGAAAAAATGGAAAAGTCTCACTCAGCATGTATATATGCAGCACCAGCATCTACTTATTAAACTAAATATAGCCTTATAAAACTGACTAGTGAGTATGTGATGTTTAAATTAGACATAACAGATACATCTCACCACTACTCTCCGATTTCAGAAACATATTTAAAACAAAATTAAAATCTCTCCTGCTCTCTTCTGACACAACCGTTGGGCTTTTAAACAAAGTCAGGTTCGGCATAGAATTCTATTGTGCTCGCCACGGACGTGAAGGACTTTGTGGCACTGCGCAAACTGACACGGAAGTTGTTTAGTCCACATATCATCTAATGCTGGTTTACAATCTAGGGACATTATGCTGGTTACCAGCCATCAATGTGAAAACAGCCTCTGGAATTATTGGTCAGCTTCTCTTGAACACTGTAAAACCTGAGTTGGATAATTTCCTACACACACACAAAAAAAAAAAAAAAAAAACCTCGGAAGCTCCTCCCTTGATGTCAAGTGCCAGTGCAGTGTTGGCTGCTCCGTGAATCCTCCCTCAGATTTTGGAAATCAGTCTGCTTTCAATTCCCAAATGCCATTTTATTTCAAAAACTTTACTATAAATGGGAATGTTCAATGTAATGTTTATGGCAAATAAAAGTACAAAATATATGTATTCGGGTACTTTTTTTTTTTTTTTTTAGTGGAAGGATACATAATACATTTCTAATTTTTTCCTTAAAAAAGCTAGTTTGTGTAATTATTTTCAAAAATAAAAATATGTAGCCATTTTATAAGCAAAATAACCCCCTCCAGGGTGTGCGGTAAGACAATTCTTACCGCACTTCCTAGGTGGCTCACAATACACCCAGGGCATGTGGTATGAATTCTTACAGCACACCCTGTCGTGGGTTATTTCTTACTTGTGTTGAACTGGAAATTGAGATTCTTAATCTTCAAAACGATATTCAGTTGAAAGCAAGATACCCAACTTCTGACTTCTGGACTAGTGGACAAGGACAAGTACAGAAATCTGCACAACAGCAATGAAATTGGTGTCCTTATTTGGTTCCACATATCTATTTGAATCTGCCTTTTCAGACATTAACTTTATCAAATCAAAATTTCGAACCAGCCTGAGTGACAAGCATCTGAATGTCTCCACCAGAGTTGCGCTTTCTAATTACATGCCAGATTTTGCTGGGCTGGTATAGACAGCATGCAGTGTCAAGTCTCACATTGAAATCTAGGTAAGAATAATATTTCTTTATTTTTAGCTTGGAGTTCTTTGAGGAGTGGCTCGCAAATGTTTTTGCAAATCAGAAGTAGCTCTTCATAGCAAAAAGGTTGGAGACCCCTGGTTTAATAGATGGAAAATGAGCTCAGATTGGATGAAAAGCAAATAGTTGGGCAATTAAGGAGTTCTGCTTTGCCTCTGACAGGTCATTAATTTTTTTTTTTAATGGTTCATTACCCAGTACCTAGTGAGAATGACCCCTAACAGGATATTCTGTATGCAAACAGTCTCTGATCCTCTAGGATTTAGGTGAAATGAATGTGCTAAATGTTTTTTTTTTTCTTCTTTTCCCCCCTGCAGCTATGTATGTGATATACAGTAAAAAAGGTCATTCAGTGCCTCACAGAAAGCAAGAGAAAGATACAAAATAAATAGACTATACTATAGACATACAGCCAGACTGAACAATACAGTATTATATGCCCTTTTGAAGACTTAAACTACAAGACTGCAGTTCACCATATTTGAAAATTATCATTTTTTTGGTTTATATATACACATTGATTTTGATCAATTGTTAAGTGTTTATCCTGGCATTGTAGACAGATGCTCTCTGTTCACCAATATATCAGGTTTAGATCAGACAGCAGCTGTGCAAGGTTCCCAACACACCTAAGTCAATGTGGTTTTGCTTTGTAATGGTAGGACACCTGGCTATAAGAAACGTGTCTGGGTTCCAGACTAATTTGTTTTGCATAATCACCCAATCAGCCATTTTAAAATGATCAACTGACCTGGGCTTGGCTAAAACTGGTAACATAACAGTGGCTTCATATTTTGCTTCCAGCACTGGCCACACCTACAAAATATTCTAACCTTATCAGGATAGTGCAGAATGTTACTCACAGTATCTGATCTATATAAATCATTGTGCGGAAACCTTTTTAAAAGTAGAAAAATGCTTAGTAGTGAAAATGCTTTGCTGAAGGCAACCATTACAAGTACTTTAACATAAGATAAAAAGTAATCAGTCTTTGCTTTATGTCATGTTAAATATCTGTTTTGCAGTAATATAAATTTAAAAAGGGTTAGGTTTGAAGCTAAGTTCATGCAATAAAATGAAATACTGGTAATCTGAAAATAGCCGTAATTATTGATTGGATGATATTAGTGGAAAACGGAAATAACATATATCTCAGATACTCTTAACTTTCTTAAGAATGTTCTTATCAAGCAGATACATGTGTATGACATACAGGCATGCAATTGGGAATAAAGATTCCTTATATAACCCTAGGAGAGCATTAGATAACATGCTAAAGCAACTCCTTATCAAGTTCATAATTGGACAAGAGGTTCTCTAGATATGTGCACAACTCTAAAGTGTGACAAACAAACTGTATGCGTACACTGTATCCTCCAGCAGCAAGTTTGTAAATATCTTAATTGAAACATGCAGCTTTTTTTCAGCTGTTGGACTTGAATACTGGGGTGTGATTCTTGCAAAATGTGTAACTCTGTGAAAAAGCACCTGGAGTCCGTTTCATAAAGAATTGTGATTGCAATTTGCTATGGAGCTATTTGCAAGCTTACAGAGACGTGCGATGTGTGCGTTTCATAAATCACATCGCAAGTGCCGTCGCTTACATTCCTTTTAGTGATTTGCGCTCTGAAAAATCAGTCACTCGGCAATCGACTTTAAAGCACATTTGGAATAACTTACAATGGCCGGTGTAACAAGGAAAGTAATTTTTTCTAAAGAAGAAATTAATACAATTATAGAATGTATTGGTCAAAACAAATCGGTTCTATTAGGCAAGTTGTTGGGAACCCTAACTAGCAAAAAAAAGAAAAAGTGTCAAATGATCACAGATCAAACAAATGTTTTGGGGTTGGGGAGAGAAAGGTAACAGAAGTATGAAAGAAATGGATAGCGTGCAGAACTAAATCAAAAAAGAGGCAAAAAGAAGGAGGAAAGCAAAACATACAGGCAGTGGAAACACCAATAATATTTAGGACCATATTTTGGTTAAGTAGCTGTTGCAGGTATTGAGGGCGGATTGGACATAAGCAGAAGAAACGAAAGCATGACACCTCCTGTTATCTTTAACACAGTTTCTGAGTAAGTAACCATGTCTTTTTACCCATCTAACTTAAGTAGAGCAATATGTATAAGGTAAATAAATTATATTATTATTATTATTAACTTACTCGCTGTCTCCCAAAGCCATCTATCACCAATGTCACTAAAGTGATCTGTGATATCACAATTTGCCCAAATTAAGCTGTCATGTGTACTCCCAGGGTATCGAACACAGACAACATCTAACACGGACATTTTGGTATCCCAGATCACATGAATATTAATGGAATGAAAACCTTTCCTGCATAAGTGTGCTCATTCTCAGCAGGGGACAAAATTTGTATCTGACTTCCATCTACGGCTCCAAGTAGCCTACTTTCAGCAAACCACATAGTTTAAAGAAGTCAGTCATTACCCTCTTTATGTCGGGTTCTTCAGGAAAGCTTATGTAGTCACCAATGTGGCTAGACAAAGCTGTAAATACGGATCTAGAAACAGTGGCATTACTTATACCATGACAGTCGGCTACTACTTCCTGAAAACTACCGCTTGCATAGAGAGAGCAGTTAAGACTTGCAATGACATGTGTATACTGTAAAAAAAAAAGAAAAAAAAGGGAAAAAGTGTTTTAAACACCTTTTATTTATTTTTTTTAAAAGTGTAGTGACATATTTCGTTGTGTTTTATTTCTAATTTCTTGATCTAATAAATCACACACATTAATTAATTAATTATCTCTGCTCCTGGCAATCAGTACTTTGATTCTAATTCTGAGTCTGTATACACATCAAAAGGGTTTGCCCGGTCCCTAATTACTCTCTCTTCTCATTCCTCTGACATATCGACGACGAGCTAGTAGTAGTATGAGAACTGCGATATCTATTAAAATGATTTGCGATGAAAATTATGACTTGTGGTTGGCCTCTAGCACTCGCAAGTTTCAGGGGAAAACCTGCAATGTCCCAGCCCTGTGACAAATTGCAAACTGCGAGGGGTCTACGACAGCGATTCCTTGCAAATCGCTTTTATGAAACGGGCCCCTGGTGTATAAATACTACTTATGCATGACATTGCATAGATGTCCCATCATTTTAAAATTCAAATTTTACTAATTTAAAATAAAAATATTTTTACTTACTTGGGCTCATTTACATTCAGCACACGTCCTTCTTCAGTGATCAGTTTCCTTGGTGGCTTCTGTTTTTCTGTTTCCCTAAAATTAAGTAAAAAGTTATAATGTTAATGCTGACAACCAATGAACTACCTTTTCCAATCAGAGTGATATTGGATAACTCTTGGCGTTGAGTTGCATTTGTGGGTAAAATGGGTAAATCAGATTCTATAACTAACTGTTGTACTGTTTAAAACTGTATTCCACAGATATAAGCGATGGTGCATAAGCAATGGTGACTGCATCACATTTCAACATCAGCATTCCACAAGGGACATAAAATCAGGAACACAGGGCTGTGGTAGAAAACAGTGGTACTAAAAAGAAAACTTGGTAATAAAATTACATACATGTTTCGACAGGAAGTCTTTTCAAATAACAGACAAATATTCAATTTGTTATCATGAAGACATGCATACATCCATATAGCTTCCAAGATGTTAGTACTTAAAGGGAAACATCAAGTAGTCCACAGTATGTGAGATAACTTCTTGTAACAAATGTAAATGCGACATTTGATCAAATTCAGTAAAGTAGTTCCCAAGATATAACCTAAAGTAACCCTCAGGAGCTTGTGACAAGGACTGCCCACACTAATATGTATTTGGTGATTGAAAAGAACACAAAAGTGGTATGGCTTATAAATGAATCCTAGCACTAGTATATTTGCATTCTGGCAATGATTTCTAAACAGACCATAAGTGGAAGACCTTCAAGTAGGCAGTGTGTAAATCACCACATAGGACAGTATAAGCTATTCTAAATGATAGAGCAGTGTTACAAATGTACCATGATTAGTCAGCCATTGCAATGGTGCAGTAATACCTGATTTCAAGACTCCAGTCCTTAATTAACACTGCTGATCAGTTGGTCACCTTGGGCCATCATTCATCAATGGAGGCTTAACTATTAATAGATTCAGCCAGCAGTTCATAATTGCCATTATCCTTTTTTTCTTTGCTCTGTTATAGCAAGTCAAGGGAAGTCTGAAAACATTCCTCAGTTAAAAGGGATGTTTCAACAAAAATCCTTGTTCATTTCCTAAGCTTCAGGTAATTGGACACCAGTAGAGATATGTATACATTATACAGCAATTTGCTCCATTTACTTCTTTTAATAAATTTATATATATTTTTTTATTATTTTTTTTTTTAATTAATAACATTTTGTATAAAAGATTAATTGAAGAGCAGGTACTCTCAGAGTAAACGGTAGAGAAAATAGCAGAGTAAAGTTAATCTGCTTTCACCACAGCAAGCTTACACAGTAAGTAAATAAGAGAGTAAATTAAACCTCAGTTAAGGCTGGTTTCGCAGTGGTGTAGGCTATTTTCTTATATTTTGTATTTATTAGATTTCGACCAAATACTTGATACTGAAGCGAGAACAAGACCTGAAGGAGTATCAAGGGGACTGCCTGCAGTAAGGTGGAAGTTGGGGAGGTGGAGGGTAGGATTACAACTGGGACAGCACCCAGGTGAGTTTACCCGAGATATATATAGGACGTTATCTAATGAGCAATTATTCAATAATCCTAAAGAGAGAGCAATCACTCAATAATGAAGTGTAAAAATGAATGTTTCAAATTGCATGTCTGCTACAGTATGTGTCGATACAGACTTGCGCATCCCTGTCCGGGAGGGGTCTGAGAGACAGGTGAAAGAAGAACAATAAAAAGGAGGATGCTCCCGGCAAGTACTTTAAAATATATGTTTTAACATATTTTACATTTCTGTTTTTTTTTAGTTCATGTTTACTTAATAATAGTGGTGGGCAACTAAATTTAAAAGTTATACCGATATCGGACATGTATTTAGATATTGATAATATCTTCCAAAATACAGAAATATAAATCGCATAATTATAATACCATGTACACATATATTTAATTAACAGACGTTAACAGATATTTACAAAGTAATAACTTACTTTAACATAGTGGTTTTTTGCTTCATAATATCCATGGAGAAAAAGATATTTTCAGCACACAGACTTAAGCTGCTCTGCTTATAAATGTTGACTTACGACACCTCTAAAATTATTAAGTACGGTGTCATGCTGAATTTTGCATTATTTTTCAGATATGATTTGATGACCATAAAAAAAAAACACACCTTGTTTATAATACCGAAAGTTCACATTTGAACAACGGCGATTAATAAATAATAGCGTAAGTGATCACACTGACAATTCAATGAAACACTGACACATGCAGATATCTCAAAATAATGCAAAATTCAGCAGTGTGCAAAATGTGTAATGACACCGGCAACACTTTATGGACAGCCAATAGTGCCAAACTTAATACACCATGCAAATAACGGCAATCAATGTAATAAAATGGTTAAATACTTTAGTGTGTGTGGTGTTTCTTTGCCTATGAGACTGGCAATGATTGATATGCATAGGGTTTATTGTATCTTAATAAAAAATAAACTTGATTATATGGTTTGTATTTTAGCAGTATTAACAATAAAAAGTGTGTCTCTGTGATTTAAAATCCCAAGATATTGTGGCGGAGTGTCCCACCCCTATGTATATGTGTGCTGTTATTATTATGATTTATTATTATATATGAAGGCGAAGGCCAATATTTGTTTATGTATTGTTTGGCAAGGACGAACAAAGTGCCATCCAACATATTTGTTATTATTTTAAATACCTAGTGGGAATGCGTGACTGATCAGCTACTGAGTATTTAATTAGCTGACAGTCACGCATCCTTACATAATATGTGCAAAATGTGACCGAGGGATAATAAGATCATTGTTAACCAGTTAGTCCCTCGGTCACCAATATAAAAGACCTGCAGCTTTGGTGAAGGGGGTTCAGAGTGGAGAACTAGTGTGGAGAAGAGGTCATATTAGTAAACACGGAGAAATAGCAATTGCTAAACGTGCTGGTTTATTAACCAGCACGATACTTGTTAGTGTTTATTGTTTGTTTGTTTGGCCAACATGCCCTTTTCTTTTGTGTAGTTGTGCTTTGTTTAAATCTTTTGTTTATTATTTAAATAAAAGAACTGAACACCGTAGCGTTTCAGTTTTGCCCCGCCAGAACCTGCTTGTGTGTGTTCCTTTCTGGTCTGACGTCATCACTGCAGCCATCCTGGTCACAGGAAATATCATATCAAAATATCGATATTGGTGCCCATCACTACTTAATAACCTTCCTAAATGATAACGCAATAACAAACTAACTATATTGTTCACGGGGAGGGAGCCAGGCTACCTGTAGTGATGTCGCCCAACTTCTCGGAGAGCCGCCTACTGTTAGGACCAAGCCCTCGATGCAGCCGTAGTTTATAAGAGGGCTGCATTGTGAAGTGACTCCAAGGCTGGGCGCACGGCACCCTCAGGGACATGGAGATAGTAAAGATTGAAAATATATGAATTAAGTAAATTATAGACTTCCAAAGCCGGGGTACCCCCAGAGAACCTGCAACGAGAAGATTGTCTTGTGTTATGAAGGAAGCGCTCCTTCTGCGAGGTTAGCTAGAATAAGCTTAGATCCTTGGATTGTGAGGGGAGAGATAGCGCATGAGATGCTAAAAGGTTGGGTTTTGGCCAGGGGTCCCCTCTGACTCACAGAGAACCTTCCTTGGTAGGCAAAGGAAGCGTTGCTTGCACAAAGGTCGAGGAAGTGTGACTCGCTAACCCCCCAAAGGATGGATCTCAGGCTCCCCGCTAAAGATTCCTATGAGCGCAGACGAACAAAAGAGCCGCCAATGCATATACAAAACAAAGAAAGAAAGAAAACATTTAACACAACAATGAAGGTTAGTAACTGGCTCCCCACTAACTATGTGAAGACCCTCCGCTCAGTGGAAAGGCTAATCCCACTTTCTTTTTAGGGGGAAACCTTTGGTGGCCACACCGGAAGGGTTGTCCCCACTCCGGACATACTAGCAATAGACTGTTGTGCAGAAGATATCTCAGATGGGGAAGAACGTATGTATGATTAAACTGCTGATGAGGTCCAGCGCCCCATATTTTTAATTAGATACTGGTTAATCTTTGCTCTTGCTGCTGATGTGAATGAGGAGTATAGAATTGAGGGGAAGTCCTGCTCTGGAAACTAACATGGACAGATGAGATGTGAACCAATGTCTGGATATAACAGTCGACAAACAGGGGGTCAAAATTTGAAATAGGTTTGCGTTCTGCGATATATTTCTGCACGGAAGCATATGGGCATAGAGGACAGTCAGTTTTTGATAGATGAATAAATTGACCATGCCGAAGCTGATCCGTTTTGGAAATGCGCAAGAAGAGAATAAAGTGGGAATCTAAGACAAGCGTGAGATCACTGCAGCGAATACCTATTTTAGGAAAGCTGTCAATAGAAGGAAATGCATATTCTGAGCATCTTAACCCAAAAAAATGCAGTTATACAACTATAGAGAAGCAGCCTTGAAGGCAGATTGAAATCAAGTTGCCCAGAATACCTAAAGAGATAGGCAGGCGAAAAGGAGAAGCAGTCTGAGAGCTCTTAGAGATTCCGCGCAGGAGGAGACGGACAGCCGGTATTGATAGGAGAGTTTTAATCCTGCTTTGGGAGCAGGAAGTCAAATGGGTGGTCCAGCTGGTGGAATCAGAGGATCTGGTGGAAGGAGCAAGTGATGCAGCCATGTATACTTGCACTGCACTGAGTAGTTTGCTGATAGTTGGGTTCAGTTGAAAATTAGCTGGTTGAACTGGGGTGTCACTGCTGGAGTTGGCAGAGCTGTAGGGACCAGACGGTGAAATCTGGAAACGAGAAAGAGCATCAGCTGCATTATTATAAATGCCTGGTAGATGGTGGGCTTGGATTAGAAAATTATTTGACACTGAAATCCATATTAACCGCTGCAGTAATTGCATAATAAGAGGTGAACTGGAACGGCCTTTATTGATCATATGAACTGTAGATTTGTTATCACAAAAGAATAGTAATGATTTCTCTGACCAAAGATGACCCCATAGATGTACTGGGTACATTTTAGATGCAGTGATAGGTTTGATGGCCATGCATTAGAGAACCACTGATTCTTTAAAAGACCGCCGAATCCCGTAAATGAAGAGTCCATAAATAAAGCCAGGTCATGAGGTGCTAAAATGAAATCATCATAGAACATAGACAGGCCATTCCAATGCTGTATGAGAGCAGACCACATTTTAATGTCTTTCCTAGCTTCTGATGAAATATTGATGTAGAAGTCCAAGTTTTTTGCTGTCGATGAAAGAGCAAGTAATCGAGATATAAATGTCTGGAGGTTTTTGCTTTGGAGAGGAGGGATTTGATGGTTGAAAAACCGTTCTCTAGTCCATCAATTAGGTAGCTGACAAAAATCTTGTCTGGATGATTCAGAAGTTTTTGTTTTAAAATGGAAATATTTATGGTTGTGGTGACTAAGTGTTGGAAAAAGTCACTTTGGTGCTACTGGGCAGATGGCTTTAGAATGAGTGTCCCCTCAGAAACTGCACATATGGATGTTTTTGCACTGCCTGAATAAGCATATACTGGAGTTGAAATTATTACAGATTTGCCTTCCTCCTGCATATCTGATTCTTCGGCAGAATTTGTCTTCCCGTGGATTGCTCAGGTGGGGCTGAAGAATGGATGGAGTTAGGGATCGAGGTTCTGTTTGAAAAGCGGGGAGGAGTGATGCAGACTGCTGATTTGGAGGAGGTTGATGCTATGGCAGCTTTCGGGCAGACAGAGGTTGAGTGGCCGGTGGAACCACAGACCCTGCATGCTCTGAGACCACTGAAAATCTTGTTTAACAGATCTAAATAGGGTTGTGCCCAGTCGATAATGTGGTTATCTGATGCCAAAATAGCTGCTGCATTTGCTGACAAGGATTTGTGGTAGTCGAAAAACATGATCCCTCCATACCTGACAGACAGCTTCATGATGTAGAATTCATAAGAATCAAGTTCTTGCCTGCGGATCGGGTATACAGAACATAGCACATCTCTAAATATAGCGAAGGCCAGGACGAATTCCCCCAGGGTTAGATTCTTCAGTAAATCAGGGGTCTCTGGATTTCACAATCCACTACTCTATGGTCCAGAAACTCAGATGTAGCCACCAATAGTGAAACCAGGTTAACGTCTTTACTTTCAATTATGCTTCACTGAATCTGCGGGGGATATTGAGTGATGACGGGCAGTGGTTGAGGCAGCAGAACCATATGCTGTGGCAGTTGCAAGGTTGTAGATCGGAGGCTCGACCGCAGGAACCGGTGTCGTCAGAAATAAGTTGACCGGGAAATAAGTTGATCGCGCAATAAGGCAAAAGTAGACAAAAGTAAGGCGGGGCTACAGTTTGATTAAAGGGGAGGTTCACTGCATGGCTTTTTATTTTTATCTGGCCGTTTTATTTACTAGACTGTGTATGTTGGTGCGTGTCCGTGCCACTGTATTTTCGTATGAACTTTAAAATGTGTGATCGACGACTGTTTCTATGGTAAACTGTTTTAAACCTCTGTCTTTTTATGTTTCTGTAACATCAATGTCAATCTGATGTAGTTTATGTGTGATCACGGAGATTTATTTATATATTAAATGATTTTACACGTCAAAATGTTGTCAATCTTTAATCAAAATTAAAATGTTTCAGTAATATAATCTGATGACATGCTGCATCCATCATATTGGTATGACAAGGTCGTATTTTTACATTTTAATATTAGTATAGCTGTAACTTTACTACAGTTAGACGTGGCAAAACATAGGTCTACACAGTTAAAAAAAAAGGAATAGTATATACAGTTCCTTGATTTGTCTGCATGTCTTAAGCATTAACATTTATTGTTACACATACAATTATTTTTATTTAAAAAAGGTTCTAGGTTTAGAGTTGTGGTTTTTAAATTGGGATAGGGTGAAGAAAATTAACCACAAATAGCCAGACGAAGGTTCTTTTTAGTAAGGAATTGTGTCGTGTACTCAGGTTTGGAATTAAAAAAAATCTCTCGTGTTGTTTGCACACAATACATTAACATAAATGCCATATTCTTCGTAAACGTGAAAATTGTATTCCTTGCAGCAATATATAGTATTACTAAGGGATAAGATTTGTACTATGTTTGTACTTGTACTTGATAGGACAAATACAGAAATGAAAAACGTATGCCATGGTAGATATGATTGCTCGTTATGTCTTGCATGGTTATTGCACTACAGGAATTTACCATTTTTGAAATCATGCTGCTCTACAGTAGCCTACATATACTGTATGATCTGTCCTAATTATACAAAGTACTGTATGTAAAAATAAATGAAACAACAAAGCACATAATACTAAATAATAATACTGTATAAGCAACATTTTTCAAGTACATCATGTGATTGATGTGCACCATCGCAGCAGAGAGCTCATTTTTTTCCATGACTGAAACTCATGCTTTAACATTTGGAAAATCGCTCGTATACCTGTCCATACAGTAGTGCTTCCTAAAACAAGAACACCTCCAGAAATGCAAAATAATGTTAAATATGTAACACTTTTAAATTCCGTATTTGTCATACATGCCAACAGTCCCTATATGGTTCTGACAGTCCCGATTTCCTCGCAAATGCGTCCCGATGCACAGGAATAAAGTCCCGGTATTTGATACTGATCACTAACTTATATAAAGGTAAGAACGCTTCATTCATTATGTCTATTTTACTCTCATGATAGTCGTGTCGAGTGGGGGGGGGGGGGGCGATACGTCTATTATATGATTATTAGTTTTTTGCGTATGACTCCTCCCATGTATATGATGTGTATGACACACACCACCCCCCCCCCCCCCCCGGAGATAAGCGTCCCGCTGAACAGTTTCCAAATGTTGGCAAGTATGATTTGTTGCTAATATATATTACAGCGATATTCACATTCCCTTATGTAGCGTCACACTGTCGAATATATCCGATCTATTAATTTTAAATTATTTATTTAATATAAAAGGTACTGTATGTAAACAAAAATGAAAGAACAAATATAAAATAATAATACTGTATAAGCAATGTTTTTCAAGTACATCATGTAATTGATGTGCACCGTGGCTAGTTAGTAATCGCAGCATGCGGCTTAATTTTTTCCATGATTGAAACTCATGCTTTAACTTTTGGACAATCGCTCGCATACCTGCTGTCTATACTGTAGTGCTTCCCAAAACAAAAACACCTCCAGAAATGCAAAATAACGTTAATACGTAACACATTTCGCTAGTTAACGTTTGTTACACAAACAGAAACGCAATCAGAAATGTACAATCATACAATTCATTTTAAATTATTTATTTGCTGCTAATATATATTAGAGCGATATTCACATTCCCTTATCTAGCATAATACTGTCAAATATATCAGATCTACATGTTAATATAAATTATACGTACAAAAGTCATTTTAAATTATGCATTTTTGTTGGGCTAATATATCCGATCTAAAGCGATATTCACATCATCTTATCTAGCAGCATACTGCCGAATAAATCAGATCTACTAATTGAAATAAATTATACTTACACAATTAATTTTAAATTATTTATTGTTCATTAATATATCCGATCAACTTATTTCCTGGGCTCGATCTACTTATTTCCTAGCCTAGGCTTGTTTACATTTGAAACAATGGAACCTCCCCTTTAAATTCTAGAGCTTGATCAACTTATTTCCCGATCAACTTATTTCCTGGGACTCCGGGATTGGTATAAAATTTGAAGTGGCAGTGGCTGAGTTTACTGCAGGAATGGAGGACTGAGGATAAGGTATTAGTGAATGGTTGCATGAATGCTTTTATTTCATAAAAAATCCAAGAATGTTCCTGCTGAGTTTCGCTGACTGGAGCAGCTGCCTGCAGGAGTAGTTTGCTTTGAGACAGTCTGCCTGCTGTCTAACCTGGGCCGCTGAACAGCTGAGCACGACTGGGGAGTTTTCTTGGGTGGAAGAATTGGTTCTACCAAGATGGAGTTGTTGTTGTTATTATTATTATTATTATTATTATTATTATTATTATTATTAATTTATTTATTAGCCAACGCCCTTATCCAGGGCGACTTACAATTGTTACAAGATATCACATTATTTTTACATACAATTACCCATTTATACAGCTGGGTTTTTCTAGAGCAATCTAGGTAAAGAACCTTGCTCAAGGGTACAGCAGCAGTGTCCCCCATCTGGGATTGAACCCATGACCCTCCGGTCAAGAGTCCAGAGCCCTAACCACTACTCCATACTGCTACCCATTTGCAATAAAAAATGAAAAAGAGATTCCCAATTGCTGCCTGCTGGGATCTCGCTGACATTTTTGAGGAGGGTCTTTATCAGCTTGTTGAGAATCCAGTTCTTAAAGTAGTCACTCAGGAGAGGTAGATCGACAGGGATTGACTCCTTGGACGGCGGGTAGTGGTATGCTGTCCTGCTCGGGAGGCACCTGTTCGGATTTTAAGGAGACGTCTGATAGAGGGAAGAATGGTGGGCTGAAGCTGTCGGAGAATGTTCTGATACAGACAAGTTATCTTCAAAAACCTCTGAATCCGAGGAAGAGATGTAAGGTAAGTACTCCATACTTGAGTTTTCTTTAATCTTTATGCTGAAAGAAATTAGCTGTGGGTCTTGCAATCCGCTTAGGTTCAGAACCAAAACGAAAAAACACAAGACGAAGGTATGGGGTGTGAGTAATGGTTTAAATAGGCAGTAGATTTGATTTACTATAGGAGATAAAAGGATAGGGAGGAGCCTCGCTCCCGTCCCCCAAACCATACACACTGGGTTAACATAGAAAATAAGTTTGAAATTGGGCTGTGTGACAGGCTAACGTCACTGGCAAGGCTTGTTTCCATCAAGGAGCAAGACTCAAGAAGCTGCAGTTTAAAACGCACGTTTATTAACAAAAACACACTAACAACCAAATAGGCGCATTCGCCAAAATAAAAGGTTTAGACAAAAACACAGCACAGCACACCACACATCAAACACACCTTCACCAACATTAATATTAACACCAGTGATTTTCCCTTTTTATACACCTGTGCTGGAGCCTAATTGATCATCAATTATTCCATTGTGGCCCCAGCCACACTCCTACATGTGTTCTGGCAGGGAGGAATTTAACTCTCTCCTTGCCAACCCAATATTCCCCCCACACACACACAAAAAGAATAGATATAACCTATACTTTTGATATGTATCTTTCACACTACAGGCAACACCACTGACCACTCCAAGGCAACACTGGAGTGCCGCGAAATAAATAGGATTGAATCCTATTTGTTTTGGGGGGGGGGATTTGTCGTGCGACAACTAGGGAATTGAGCAATCAGAGAACAGCTACAATGCAATGCACTGCACTGCACATGGTCCAGCAGGGTGAAACAGTATGCAAAATGACAGAGGAAAAATGAATACTTGCTGTGGAAAAAAATCCAGATCTGTATGACAAAGATCATCACAATTATAAATATACAGATTTGAAAGACAATATATGGGAGTCCATTTCGAAGGAACTGGATAAGCCTGGTGTATGATTTATTGCCATGTACAGTCACCTCCAAAATTATTGGCACCCTTGATAAAGATGAGCAAAAAAGACTGTATAAAATAAATAATACCAGTACTGAGTTATATTGTAATTTTCCAACATGTGGAATATATTTGACTTTATTAATGATTCAATGGAATCAACCAAAATTACACATTTCTCAAATTATATATTTATTTCCAAAAAAAATGAAGTGTCACAATTATTGGCACCCTTGTTATCAGTACTTTGTGCACCCTCCCCTTGCAAGGATAACGGCACTGAGTCTTTTTCTATAACGTTTAATGAGATTGGAGAACACATTGGGAGAGATCTTTGACCATTCCTCCATACAGAATCTTTCCAGATCCTTGATATCCTTCGGTCTGCGCTTCTGGACTGTTCTCTTCAATTGAAACCACAGGTTTTCAATGGGGTTCAAGTCTGGAGACTGAGATGGCCATTGCAAAATGTTGATTTTGTGGTCAATTAACTGTTTCTTTGTGGATTTTGATGTGTGCTTGGGGTCACTGTCTTGCTGGAAGATCCACTTGCAGCCAAGTTTCAGCCTCCTGGCAGAGGCAACCAGGTTTTTGGCTAAAATGTCCTGGTACTGGGTAGAGTTCATGATGCCGTTGACCTTAACAAGGGCCCCAGGACCAGTGGAAGCAAAACAACCAACCCCATAACATCAAAGATCCACCACCATATTGTACAGTAGGTATGAGGTTCTTTTCTGCACACGCATGCTTCTTTCAACGCCAAACCCACCGCTGGTGTGCGTGGCCAAAGAGCTCTATTTTCGTCTCATCTGACCATAGCACCTGGTTCCAATCAAAGTGCCAATGCCGTTTAGCAAACTCCAGGCGCTTACGTTTGTTGGTTGCTCTCAATAAAGGCTTTTTTCTGGCAACCCTTCCAAATAGCCTATTGGCATGGAGGTGGCGTCTAATTGTAGATTTGGAGACTTGGTGACCCCAAGATGCAACCAAATTCTGTAATTCTCCAACTGTGGCCCTTGGATTTCCCTTTGCCTTCCGAACCATCTGCCTCACTGTGCGTGGGGGCAAGATACACTTGTGTCCTCTACCAGGCAAGTTTACCACTGTTCCAGTGGTTTTGAACTTCTTAATTATTGCCCTAATAGTGGTAGTTTTTTAGCTATTGTTTTGAATCCATTGCCTGATTTATGAGGGTCAACAACCATTTGTCACTTTTCATTTGTCTTTCCCCATGGTGATGGATGACAAATGGATTTAATATGCGTGTTACCTCATTTTTACACCCCAGTGAAATAGGAAGCCATGGAAGGCCACAATACAGTTCCTTAAGACTGAGATGAACTTAAAGTAGAATGTTAATGCAGATTTAATTTTGTTTGATTTTATTTATAAGAATCTTAGGGGTGCCAATAATTTTGACACCTATCTTTTTGAGAAAACATTTTATTATCTCTGAGCAATTGTATTAGAATAAAAGAATATGGTTTTCCCATATATTTGAGCATAAAATATAGCTCATTAGCTGTGTTGTTTACTTTATACAGCCTTTTTTGTATGTTGAAATACTATCAGAGAAGACACTCAATTTCCACATCATGTTGTCGAATATGTACCAGTCTTGACCATAGTTTTGTTAATAGCAATTTTTAATAGTTGTATAGATCTGACAGTTTTCAAACACGTCACATCGCCACATGTGTCAATTCTGGTGTGTATGGTCTCTGTGAAAAGCTTGTCACTCAATGAAATATCGCAGCGCATCTGGTGTGTGGCAGCCTTTACTTTTGTGTTCTATGCTACACTTGAACTATGTTGGGTTTGGTTATTACCCTTTTTAAAAGACACTGTATCTTTAAGCTTTTGCTGCTGGAGTACTTAATGGCAGGATAAAAACGGAGTGACAGTTTGGAACGAAAAAAAACTCGAAATTAAAGGTTGAAAATGCTTTTTTAGGGTGAATTGTTCATGTTTGTTCCTCATTTGGTTATTCAGAATGTAAACTTTCATCATTTGATAGACTGGTGCAGTCAAACAGTCCGTGCACCTGCCATAACTGCATTTAGTTTTTCCAAACCATTAATAATAACTCCCTATGGAAAGTTGCTAAATCACAGCTTTATGATTATATATTAAAGAATAAAACTGCCATTCAGAGGTTCTACAGACTACATGGTTTTACTATATTGTTACTGTGCTAGTCCATTATCTGAGCTTCATAAGATTTTCTCCACATAGTAATTTAGTATTTATCATTATCATTATCGTTTTTAACACAATACACAGGAGCAGCTAGCCTTGTAAATGTTTAGAGCTTCTTTAAGTTTCTTAAATGGAGATCATTTTATTTAATTTCTTTGGGCATCAGATAATAGCCTGGTGCAAAATGTACATTAATGGGAACATTTGGTTCTTAACACTCCAGTAGGGTATAGCAAAATGACACCAACTAAAAATTAAATGAAACTAAATGTACTTGTCCTTGATAAGTGCTTTTGAGAGCTGCTGATGGCACAGGAATTTTATATGCTCCCTTGGCAGTGTTTTTCCTTCTCACTGCCCCTGACTAAAAGGGACCAGCCTTTTTACAGCAAGAAAACAGTACAAATTGTGATGGTGACTTTTGTAAACTAGAAATCTGGTTCACAAAAGTCCATCAAAACCCAATAGATGAAAATAACTTTAAATTACTACCGTTCTTGAATGGAATTCAACCAGTGTTGTATTCAGGGGTGTAGTGCTTGGGGGAGGGGGGGTTGCGGGGGAGCACTGCTCCCTGTGGGACATATTCCCTGAATATAATAATACATGAACGTGTACTAATGATATAACTGGACTACTTAATGAAACTGCCGTGTCTTAGGAAAAAAGCAAACTGCTGTGTCTTAAGGAAAAGGGCCCCTTGGTTCCTGGCAGACATACTGAACTATGTGACCTACTGATTAGAGGACCTGCGCCTGAACTAGATTAGGCTGAGCGGACAGTTGAATTAAGTACAGATAATTCACACGTGCAACAACAATCATTTTGATGCCAGGAAGACATAAACTAGCGATGTCCCAGTGGAAAAGGACATTAAAACATCAAAGGACTGTGAGTTTAAAAAAGGCAAGATACACAAATGATCTCATGAAAGTGGCTAGTTAGCAGAGTGAGAAGACTATAAACATCCAAGCCAAAATGAACATTTTGCGCTCCACATCGAATGCTAAACAAGGTGCTGTCACTCTGCTAAGCAAAGCTGCAACTCCGGGACTCTGCCTAAAAACGGAATCATGACAGGCCTCTGCCTGAAAACAGACCCAAGACGAGAAGCAAGCTGCAAGCGAGTCAACGACCACAAGCAATGAGACTGAGGCCCGGCTAAAGGACTGCCGTAAAACTTAGAGACTTATCAGACAAACCAGTCTAGGTCTGCTGTACACCTAAAACCACAGTATCCAAAAGAAACTGTGCCCTGCTACCTGTGTAGCTAAAAGATTCAGCGAAGAGGACAGAGCAGACGGGCGCTGTTATGGATCCTATACTGAGGACTGAAGACTTTGTTGCAGCTGTTTGTTGATTCTATCAAGAATTGAAAGCTGTGTTGCCGAGTTTGATCCAACGTAGGATTGAAGATTTCATTGCGGAGAGGAGAGCTTTGTACTGGACACTTCAACAGATTGAGTTTCCAAGCCAGCAGACCAAAAGGCTAAGCTTCAAGGAGCTGTTGAGTATAATTCCAGTTGCATTTTCCTTTCAAGGAACTAAATTAATTAATTGTAACACATTCACATAGAATTGAACTGTTAATTATTTAGTTTGCACACTTTGCGTGTGAAATAACTTTTAGTGAAACTTGATGAAGTAACAATAAGTAATCTATCTCATATTGTTGCATGAAGAATTTCTTTAAAAGTAAACTTGCCATATACTTAATCTATATACCATTAATAAGCTTAATGTGATATATTCTAAGATTGTCTGCATCATCTCATTTGAGACTGTGTGCTTGGATGTGGGCGTGTGTGTGAGACAGCAAGCTATTACATCACAGCCTGCTTGCTTGCTCAACTGCTGGTGTGTGAGGAGACAGACGGTGTCATACGGGGGGGAGGGGGGTGTAGATAATAGCGACCCCTCACTTCTAAATATAGCACTACACCACTGGTTGTATTCCAAAACCAATCCACCATTAACTTTTTCTTTTTTTTTTAATAGCAGTTAACATTGTACTCCCTTGTGCTTTAAAATTGATGAGTATATTACTGGTAATGCCAGCTTTTTAATGAATACCTTCTGGGCATGGATCCTTAGTCATCTTCAGCCAGGCTCTGTGGTTATAAGATTCTTGCCTCATTAATATTTCAATATTCTACAGTAAAAATTCTAAAACTTCATATATCCATCAAAAAGTCAAACAATAAATGACCCATTAAATGTTAAGTGGACCTGGAAAAAAATATTGATACCAGCTATAGTGAACTTTTAAGCACATGAACAGACAAAAAAAAATAATTTTAACCTGATGTTTCTCTTACATCAGTTATGAGAACTGTTCCATTTTCTCCAGGAACAAGGCAGGCAGCTGAGCCAACAACTTTCCATTTCACCTTCTAATGGGTTGTTCCATTTACTCTGTAAAAGAAAATTGGCCAGTGGAGACCTTTTAACCCCCCGTGCAAGGTGAAAGTTTTAAATGTACTGTAGTCAGCTTACCACCCCGATCATTTGTCCACCACCTCTATTCAAGTGTTATGACCAGCGCAAGTGTGTGCTTTAGCCCTATAGTTTGGGCTTCTGTTTTTCTGTTTTTATTAATTTCATTTTTTGGTGCTTATTTTTAGCTTTTATTTTTTTATTTTTTCGGGGATGTCACTTTTTATATACTGTATGAAATTATTGTTTTCGGTTGCTTTCAAAAGTTCTTGGGCGTTTTTTTTTTTTTCTGTCACAATATGTATAGTAGCTCGACAGTACACTTCAATTGTTCCTTCTTTTCTTTGCTGTCTTCCACAACAAAATCCTTATGGTCACGGGCATATTCTTCTGGGGTTTTTTTGTGTCTTTAGGCATTTTTTTACATTTTGCCACACTTTGCAATCCTGTTTTAAATTCTACGAGCGTGTAAATACTCCCTATTGAACTGTAATATAGCTTTAAATCTTGCGAACAAGAACAATCCTCCGTTTCTACTTGTAATCTCCTTTTAAAACTTGCAAGTGTATTACAATCCTCCAACAGAAATGTAGGAATTTGCAGCCACTCAGCAAAGAATAAATCTATGTGAGATACAAGTCAGGAAGGAAGGATATTGCTCAACTTCTTATTGTATTACTTGTATTGTAACGCTTGAAATGTTTTTGCTTACGATTGTAAGTCGCCCTGGATAAGGGCGTCTGCTAAGAAATAAATAATAATAATAATAAAATAATAATTTAACCCACTCTCAAAATAAAATGTGTTGTGGAATTTTCGCAACTTATTTCTTGGGACTCAACAATACTACACAATATTCCAATTCTTTATTAAGCAGAAGCAGTCATACAAGTACAGCGCAAATGAGGATGCTATATTTCGTATAAAGAGATACAAAATAAGCTAATGAAACAAAAATGTGATACAAAATAAAAGTATACCGTCGGGTTACAAAAAAGAAAGATAGCAGTGCATCTCTAACAGCAGGACCCTCGCTTCAGGCTGAGGTAGCTGTTCCTCTGCTTGCCTGAGCACCTCCTTACGTTCCTGGCACAGAATGTGCAGAATACAGCAGGCCGTAATAATTTGGGGAACAAGCGTGTGGTTCACTTCAGTAGTATCCGCCCCCTCCCTTGCAATAGGCCAAATGCCTGTTCAACGACCACTTGGATTTGGCCCAGTTTATTATTAATAAAGACCTAACAACAACAACCCCCCCCCCCCCCCCCCCCCAACACACACACGATGTGTGAAAAGCAGTGTAGGCGACAACACTAAAACAATATTAAAAAAGCAGGCACTATCCATCAGCAAATTAGATCTTTAATAACCATTTACGTCACACATGATGACGCGTGGATTCTCTGCTCATGTAAACAGTATTTTGGGGACTTTCACGGTTAACAGCATGAGAATCTAAGTGGGCCATCAACATGGCTAATTTAATCTGCCCCCCCTCCCCCCCTTTCATTTGCATAGAGTTCGGGGAAAAGCAGGCGTTCCAAAGGGAAATGAGAGGCTTTACATATAAACACAAAAATACACCATGTCCATGTTTATTTCACAAGAAACAGATGTCTTGAGAAAAGCAAACACATGTAATGTGGCCTAAAGTCTTTTTTAACATTTTCTAAAGGTATGTAAAACCTGCTGTAGCAGGGCTTAAGCCCTGCACATGTAAAGTGTTTTGTTTTGTGTTGAATTGTGTAAATGTAAATTATTAGAGAACCTGACATTTCGTCTGGGACATCCTACCTGCTGTGTTTGGTTGCGGGTAAATATTAGGTAATAAATATTATACTCCTAAGGAATACATTGCTGTCTCTACCATAATGTATGATGGAATATTGGAAAGGCAGGGGGCAGACCTTATCATTGTTGTATGTCTTTACCTAATACACAGGAGCAGCTAGGCCTGAACAGCTGCTAAACCAACATGTATTTTGTTTTGTTTTATTGGACATAGTGTGGACATTCTAATTGTTTATTTTACAAATTCAGTAATCGCTAACTACAGACTAATGGTCTCCAGATTATTCTGTGGGAATTCAAAAAATATGCAGTTGGAAGCCAATAGCCTTGCCAGAAATAGTGTTAGCTATTTTACAACCAGGACACTGTTTTCAGTCACGGTTGTATAAATCCTATTTCATAGCACAGCAAAAACAGCAAAAATAGATTTATTTTGCTCCAATGATATGCAAGTATTTTACTTAATATTTGAAATGACAATTAGTATTCTGCCATTTGGTGTTAAATCTGAATAAGGTACCTTTTAGCATCGTTTGCTTTGCGCTTCTCCTCCAGGTGCCTGTGCGTCTCCAACCGTGATTCCGGGGTGAAGGGAGTTGGCTCCTCCCAGAATTTCTTGTCCATTTCATCTTCATCTGAACCCTTATGCTTCTCTGTTCCTTGTGTTTCATGCACACATTCTTTGTTTTCTTCACAATCAAGGCTATAATGATAGGACAGTTTTGACAATTTGAATATTACTGTATTTAAACTTGTACAACACAATAGTGTGAATTTGACTGGTACCGATATAGCCATTGGTTGTGATGTGCATAGGAAAATTAACCTTTTATACAATGTCCTTTCATCATAATGCAGTAGTTGGCAGCTGAAGTTAAGAAGTTTCTTTACGTGTTTTAAGGATTGCAAGTGAAAAGACACAACTGTGTGATCAGTTCTTCTGTGTACATTTTCTGTTAAAATGTTTTTATTACTATGAATTTTCAGAGCCCTGGATTACATTTTCTCTAGTAATGTATAGTGTATGTTCAAGATAAATTGACCTACACAAAGAGATGGGGGAGGGAGAGGTTACAGATTTAAAGCTAAACCAACATGTATTTTTACGACTAAAAATAAAAATGGGCTTTTGAGAAAGACACATCTGGATATCAATTACAGCAGGCCCCCAATTTACCTGAACTATTCTGGGAAAATATATATGGATATTTTCATAAAGAATGTATACCCCCTAGTAGAACATTTTAGATAAAAAGCAGTCCCTCTATTCTTGCAAGTTTGAAACCACTGTTTCATTGTTTCCTTTAACAGGGACTTTCTTAATTTTTACATACATGGTATTGTTGATGTCTGTGTACCAACGGCCATCGAATCCAGGCTTACTTTCCTTGGCCTCCGATTTCTCTTTTTGGTATGGATTCTCTAGCTTCTTTTTAGCCTCCTGTTTCTCCTTGTCTCTCTTCTTTAAGTAAGCCTGTTCCTGCTCTCTGATTTGAAGCTGAACTTGACGCAGGTTTTGCATTGCCTTGATTCGGTCTGATCTCTCAATTTCTTTGCCATCTAACCACTGTTGAAGAGAAAGCAAATGAATCACAAATATAATCTGAACACCTAATGGACCTATACATGATATGCCACCATGGGCTTAAAAAAAAAAAAAAAAAAAAAAGCTTTTTGTTTTGGCTTTGATATCATTTTTAATGGAACTTGGTGTACAAAGTCTAATATTCACCTGTTTTACCTACCAAATTTGCAGAAATGCTGAATATTTAAACATGGATAGCCTTGGATATGTGTAAATTTTACCTTTAGCTGAGGTAATGTAGCCACCACAAACTCCCTGTATCCCTCAAATTCCGTGCAAGGGTTTCCCACGAGAAAGAGCTCCCGCAAGTGAATGTTTTGTTTCAGAGACTCTACGCTGCTCAACTCTCCAATGAAATTCACGGTGAAGTCCAGCTTCTGTAAACTCTCACATCCTGAAAATACAGTTTAGAGGGAGTGTGACAAACCAGGAGTGCTAACTAAACGCTTCACTTCTAAACTATACCAGACAGCTAAGCTGTTTACAAGTCACAGGAAGCCATATACTTTTACAAGTGAATCAAAACACTGTACCTTCTCTTTCTTCCAGCTCTCTGATAGTTTATCTCTAACGTAGCTTTGGGTTCTCTTTGTACAGTATGTGGCTGTTCCCAATTAACACCAATTATACCATTTAGGAACAGCACATTCTCACATGAATTAACCCCATCACTGCCAACCACCACTAAAACACATCCAAACACCAACACTATTTACAGGCAGGGTTCTAGCTCTGCCACAGGGAGAATGAAAATGTATGCTAGGAAGGTGGAAGTTGATAAATATAGCATTTTGTAAATTCAAACTTTTCTGTAAAAAGGAGGCTTAGTTGCCTGAACATTTGCCTCTACTCCAGAAATCAGGTTTTTAACTTGTTTTGTTTATCTATCTTGGAAATGCTCCATAAAAAAAAATTAAACAAAGGTCTCATCTAGTTAATGGATCCTGCATGGTCATGTACAAACACAAAAGCAACAAAATGTGGTACTACAGTATGTATTAATAAATAAAATACACAAGAACTACAGTATACGCATTTCAGGGTTCTGGTGATGAAACAATTATTTTAAGTTGTAACTGTACTACCTGCTGCATTTTGGTAGACTGAATGGCTGCAAAGGGCTGGAATTCACTGTGTTCCTTTTTAGTAATTATTTTTTTAAATAGTTTTGCAACTTGGTTACAGAAGTTTATATATTTTACTATTTCCCCTACCACTGGGTCAATTGCTAGAGGGCAACCACAGGATTCCAATCCTTTAGGGATCCATATTGTCTCTGGTTAGTGAATGTCTTGAATTGAAATGAGGCAGGTGAAAATTCTTTCTGGAGCATTGCCATGGCACAGTTCTTGTAATGTGCTCATAAAAGTCATATATATTTCCTTATTTCAAGGGCTTAAATATTCTGTGACTGAATGGGCAACTAAGGCCTCTGGCAGCTGGTTATCAGTTTAATCATTAGAAGGTTTAACCTCTTGTCCATTTGCCATGCAAGTTCTGAAATACCCTGTCACCCCTGTCAAATTGAAGTAAATCATGGACATATGAAAAGATTTTACCTTCCAAATTTTCAATTTGTTCAATGTTGTTCAAAGCTAGATTTAGGTATTCCAACTTCTTCAGTTTGTCAACATTTTCTGTAAAACAAAAGATGATATGAACTACATGAATCCTAGAAAACAGTTTCAGTTATGTTGCTGGAAATGTTAGTGTTCTGCTCAATAATCACAACATTTCCCTTATTATTTTATTATGTTTGTGGATGCAGGTTTTGAAACTACTTATTCTTCTACAATTACCATATGCAGAAAATACAGTAGGGGCAACTACAGTATGCATAGCTGTGTCCTATATATGCTTTAATGTGAGAGAGAGAGAGAGAGAGAGACTGCTGTGCAAAAGTCTTACACATGTTGCATTTTTCTACTCTGATGCATTATGAGCATCAATAATTTACACAAAGCCTTCACTAGTGTTTTCTATTATTATAACAACCTTGACTTGACATAAAGAAGGAAAAACATTGAGTGAAATAGCTCGCATCACTTGATGGTGTGGTATTCGAAGCATAATCAACAGGTACAGATAAACATCATCTGTAATTGACAAACCCAGGACTGGAAGACCCAGAAAGCTGTCTAACAAGGATGAGCAATACTTGAAGATAATATCCTTAAGGACAAGTGTTGAATTGACAACAGAACTGGCAGAAGGCACATGTGTCATTGTCCAACCATCAACAGTCCAAAGCACGCTTGTCTTATTTCTGTTCCTTAAGGATATTGTATCTGTACTTGTTGATTATGCTTCAGATACCACACCTTGAAAATCGAGTGATGCAAGCTGTTTCACTCAATGTTTTTCCTTCTTTATGCAAGTCAAGGTTGTTATAATAGTAGAAAACACTAGTGGAGGCTTTGAGTAAATTGTTGATGCTCATA
The DNA here is from genome assembly GCF_902713425.1 of Acipenser ruthenus. NCBI lineage: Eukaryota > Metazoa > Chordata > Actinopteri > Acipenseriformes > Acipenseridae > Acipenser > Acipenser ruthenus. Next base: position 58,744,932 of record NC_081192.1, read on the forward strand.
ATGCATCAGAGTAGAAAAATGCAACATGTCTAAGACTTTTGCACATCAGTGTATGTATGTGTGTGTGTATATATGTGTGTGTATATATATATATATATATATATATATATATATATATATATATATATATTAGCTCAAAGAGCCAGCTGCCCAACGTTTTAATCAAAAGATTTGAGGTATTTATAGGTGTTTGATGGCATGACAACTACTTGTTATTGTTTATGTTCAAATCCCTGATTTATTCTTATGTGATGTAATGGTGTTCGCCCTGGATAAAGGCGTCTGCTAAGAAATAAATCATAATAATAATAATAATAATAATAATAATATTGTGACATCATTTTTACTTATATCTTTAAATCTGTATTAATTCTAATTAACATTATTTTATATAAACTTATATTTATATTATCATGCAATGCTGGCTCTGAGGATCAGCCTTGATTTGGCCTCCTCAGCATGCACAACTTTTAAATTAATTTTGTTTATTTATTTAAATGTTATATATTTATTGGAGTTAATTATTTTCTGTTGAGTCCCGCTGTCATAATCATGTTCAGTCTATTTATCCAATTACTTTATTTTATTCTTCTATATGTCGCATTGTCTAATTTTAGCTGTTCTAATACTACAAACTTTATACAGTATTTAACTTTTAATATATTATATTATTGATTTTTGAATGAGAGTTGCAGTCCAGTTTTCTCCAATCGTGGCTTTCTACAGGAGGAGGTTATTTTAATCTACGGCTTTAGGGCCATAGATATCATAGCGCTTTCATTGTAGGAAAGGTGTGTTTGAAAACAGTGGAGGTACTTATAGGCTTTTGATGCCATGGCAACTACACCAACTTATTTCTATTTAAATCTATTAATGTATTTGTGATGTAATTTGCTACATAGTTAATGATGTTATGATACACTAATTATCTCATTGTATTTCTTCTAAAACTACAAATTCATGTTATATTCATTTTTTGTAAACTGTTGAACTATTGGTTCATTTGCTTTTTTATGTATTGTGTTTGATGGGTGATTGTGTAATATTATAATAGGGATGTCACGCCGTCAAAAAATATACCACGGTTATCGTCGTACGTCACGCGGTATAATGTCATTTTTTTGTAATCCGTTTTCAAATGGCTATTTAAAGAAATACACTCAAGTCAAGTCATTTTTTTAACAAGAAAAATAACTTTAATTTAAAGTTTTAAAACAAATACAACACACTGGTACTACAGTTCTATCAGGCACTACCTAACTGGAAGTAGTGTTCACTCCAGCTCACACAAGCTCGGCAAAATAATCCTGCTTTTTTTATTTTAAATTACTGTGGAAAAACACCAAAATATTAACATTTTCTGGGCTCAGTCTGAAACAATGGGGGTAAGGATGTGACCACTGCAACTGAATACCCTCTTCATCTTTATCAGTTTGGACGGCATCCTATTAGTTAAGAGAAGCAAAGCGATACCTAGCATTAGCCAATCAAGTGTGTTTTAAGACTTGCAGTGCCCGCCCACTGATCTCTCAGCAGAGTGCAAAACTTAATGATAAGAAGACGACGCCTGCAATTTGTTTTTGTTTTTTTGGGCTGCATGTTGGCAACAAACACAAAGGAAAGAAGAAAAATTAAGGTGGGTATGACACTGTTGCAAAGTTAGGAGGCTGTGTGGTCCAGTGGTTAAAGAAAAGGGCTTGTAACCTGGAGGTCCCCGGTTCAAATCCCACCTCAGCCACTGACTCACTGTGTGACCCTGAGCAAGTCACTTAACCTCCTTGTGCTCCGTCTTTCGGGTGAGACGTAGTTGTAAGTGACTCTGCAGCTGATGCATAGTTCACACACCCTAGTCTCTGTAAGTCGCCTTGGATAAAGGCATCTGCTAAATAAACAAATAATCTAGGGGACTTTTCCCCCCCCCCAATGGGAATAAAATGGTATTCATTTTTTAATACATAATACCAACTTGAGGAGATGGCAACATCTTTACAATACTGTTTAAAATAAAAATAATGCCTGTAGCATCTTAGACTTAGTTATATAGTAAATATACTTTTTGATTATTATTATTATTATTATTATTATTATTTATTTCTTAGCAGACGCCCTTATCCAGGGCGACTTACAATCGTAAGCAAATACATTTCAAGTGTTACAATACAAGTAATACAATAAGAGCAAGAAATACAATAACTTTTGTTCAAGCAAAGTACAAGTGTGACAAACCACAATTCAATAATACAATACAGCAGATAATAGTGATAGTGACATCAGGATATGATTAAATAGTGATAGTTACATCAGGATATGATTAAATACAAAGTACTACAGGTTAAACACTTGGCAGATTACAGTATTCTGAAGTACAGGATTAAATGCAGTAAAATAGGGGGCAGATAAGAGCAGTATCTGCACTGGTGTGTGCTTACTGCATTTCTCTTGACCGATACGATAGATACTGTTACTTCTTTGGTTTGGTAAATTAATAGGAAGGCAGTAATGAAAAGTTACAATGCCTTGTTCTTGCTGATATTTGAGTATTTGTGTTTCATTTACTGACAATCACGTTTGCTAGCAATCATTGTTTAGTAGGGTGGTTTATATTAAGTATGATGTCACATTTAATAGCTTACTCAGATAATCTCGTACATGGCAGTTTTCAGAACTTGAGATGTCTGTGTTCATTAGTTAGTTCTAATGAACACAGTGGCTCACCAATGGACAAACGGTGAATACAAAAACACAACCATATCACCTTAAACCGTGTGAACTCGGTAATCATTGTAAAGACAAATGGTTGTGGTTTCAAAACCGTGGCAGTTTATACCGCGGTTTACCGTAAAACCGGTATAACGTGACATCCCTAATGTGTAATAAATAAATAAATATAATTTCAACAATCAGGACTGGGAACTGGTATTGTTGTAAAATTTGAACGTTGGAGGTTTTCAAATTGTTTCCAATTATTCAAGGAAACTGGAGATGAATTTCACCCATGAGGTGAAGGCCCATACTATAATTATGGATATTTTGTATTATGTCTGTATCTTGATCCAGTTGTGATAATATGTGGTGCAGGCATCCCTTTTAACTTTTAAATAAATTCTGGCATCTGGTTAGACTAATAAAGGCTATATTAGGACAAGTGATCCCAGGGGAAGAGATTGCATGTCTCAAATTCCTCCAGTGATGTTAGGAGTTGAGACCTGGAGCAAAGTCCATTCAGAATGTACTTTTGAGAGTGTTTGGTGTGGAACACCCCAACTGATTTGTGCAACTCTATCATACCAGTACTATCATAATATGTATTCAAATGCAAGCACTTTACTGTATTAATGAATTAAAACAAAGACTCACCAATCTTAGAAATTATATTATTCTGCAGATAAAGAATTTTCAGCTCTCTGCACCATCTGTCGATGTATTCTATCCTCTCAATTTCTTGCTGATGTAAAGAGATTTCTTCCAAAGAGAAGATTTCACAGTTGTTATGTTCTGCACGCCGCCTAATCAATTCTTCTGTGACTGTTGGAAATAAATCATTAGTTTTTCATCTAAACATTAGAATCAATTTACAGACTTCATCTAATTCTAGAAAAACTAAAAACTTACTTGAATACACTTCAGGGAAGTGTGTGTGTGTGTGTGTGTGTGTGTGTGTGGGGTGGGGGGGTCAGAAAAGTATCCACAAGGAAGGAAGGTCTTACAAAACCTACCTTATGAGGACACAGGACAAGTACTTGTAATGTTTAAACAGATATTAAACAGTCATTATTGTTTTTTAAAACAAACTGAAAGTGCCTAAATATTTTGTTTGTTGTTGACCCTGTGTGGAATTTTGTTTGACTGGAGTTAGGAATAGTAAATACAAATATAGTGAGAGTCAATGCAAAGACCTCATAAACACTATAAACAACTTTTGTGTGTGTGTGTGTGAGTAACAAGTATGAAAGACAGTTGACTGCTGTGCTGAAATGGAAAAAAAAAAAAAAAACATTTCACTGAGAATCAAGTGAATTATGTCTGTCTTACTTTCCTTACATCAAGGTACCAAAAACTAAAAGAGGTAATAGTTTTTTTTTAGTTTTTTTTGTTTTTTACAATTCGTCGTTTTGATGTAGGGGTGTGCTTTCTTTCTTTAGTGTGTCTTTTTTACTCACTTCCTTAGGACAAATTAAGTAAACGCCATAATGAGTAACGCTGATATGACAAAAGAACCTTGAAAACCATTACCTTCTATGTAACTGCACTGGATCATGGCGGTTTTGTGTTTGCATTATGGACGGTATAATACAGGTATCCAAACCGTAAACATAGAAATACCAAGTAAATTAACAAGCTCGCTTTATTTTTTTAGAACATAGAAATACGCTTTTATCAAGTAACAACTGGACATAGTCTAAAAAGTACGTGCATGTTACAATTGTAGTACAATGTACTCATGTTTTCAAGCCACGGGGCAACTGCCAACTGAAAAACTGTTTGAAATATATCAGTCGTTTTATTCTGCCGATTTGATATCTTAATTACACTGCTTTCGTGTTATTTAATGCTCCTGATATAAACTTTCAGAAAAATATAGAACTTACTCAGCACCATGGTTCAATTCTTGTCTTTTCAATTTTGCAGAACAGAGCCAGCAAACTTCCACTTCCAGAATACTTCACCGGTAACTATAGAAACAGAGTGACGGTAACCGAGAAGGTCCAAACAACTTGCAACAGAAATTATATTTGAGTGAGATTAAATGTACGATTCTTACTATCCAAAGGGGTAGCCTCTTTATGTGTAAAATTACATGTGGGTTATAGTTACTCATCATCTGTATTTCTCTGTTTTAATGCTTTAGATAAGACTTACAACTGTAAAATATAAATTAGAATGTTGCATTTTGCGCACCGACTGACCAGAATACACTGGATTTTAGAAAGATTTATTTTGATTTCTGGACTGCAAATAAAGAATGTATAACGTTTAACGAAATTGCAGCCGTACGTTTTTGTTTGTTTTGTTTTTGTTTGTTTTGTTTTGTTTTATCAGGTCTAACTCAATGTCTATAATATATGCTAATTGTGTGTGGGATTATTGCTGATGTAGAAATGTGTTTCTTACATGAAACATTTGATTACAATGTTTTTATTATTGTTGTTTGCATTTTTTGTATTACATCTTTCGTATTAACACAAACTTTTATTTATTTATTTATTTATTTATTTATTTATTTATTTTTTTAACTAAGAGCTTGTTACTGTAGGCCCACCAGATGGAGTGTTTGCCCAACTGAAAGCATAGCTTGGAGATTGGAATTCAGGGGCTTGACAAAAAATTAGAAACGCTGCCATGCGTAGTTCAGACTGTGATGTAACGATATACCTCTTCACTTGCAACGTGTAAATGTATGAATATCACGATGTATTAGATGGACAGAATATTTGTCACAAAAAAGTGACAACTGTTAATAGATACTATCATGTGTTTTATTAGTGCATTTTACTACCAATTTATATTGCATCGGCGTCGGAAGAAAGTTTGAGTGAACAGCGTAAATTAATGCCGTTTCTGCTGACCGGTTAAAGACGTCAGACACAAAATCATAAACAAAGTAATCATGGGCTTCCACATAATTAATTCTTGGGGGGGGGGTGTTTAAACCTAGTCGGTGTAATGTGCTTTTGTATTAATTATTGCACTTCTAAGCCTCATTTACATTTACAACTCAGACTTAAGCCGGCATAAGTCCGGATGGCAGCAGAGATCCTTATAATTTTCAGGTTGTGTTTGTGGAGTAGTGGCTAGGGCTCTGGCCTCTTGACCTGAGGGTCGTGGGTTCAATCCCAGGTGGGGGACATTGTTGCTGTACCTTTGAGCAAGGTACTTTACCTAGGTTGCTCCAGTAAAAAACCCAACTGTGTAAATGGGTAATAATGTAATTGTATGTAAAAATAATAATAATGTGATATCTTGTAACAATTGTAAGTGGCCCTGGATAAGGGCATCTGCCAAGAAATAAATAATAATAATTCAAGAGCTCAGACTGTGCTGCGCATTAAGGGGAATTTAAGAATACACAGCAGCTACTGTCTCCACATCTATATAATTATTTTAACCACACAGGAATGTGTAGAATAAAAGTTGAAAAAAGCAGTCATAAAGTGTGCTTTATTAACATACTCGAAACAATTATAAATATACTTTGCAAAGAAGAACAACCACAACCAAGCAGAGCAGGAAGTGTAAACTATAATACAAAATATGCCACCTACTGACATATTGCAGTAACGAAGTGCATATTAAACACACTGCTCCAATCTAACTGAACTACTTAAAACAAACAAACAAAAACTTAAACAACATTATTATTATTATTATTATTATTATTATTATTATTAAGTACGGTAAATGGATGAGAATGATTTCAAATGATAGCAATTACAGAAAACGTGAGTACAGATACCTAGAAGAGTAAAATAAAATACAAGATATGATAAGTAGTTATAGGTAGGAGCAGCAGTTGAATTCAGCAGTTCAGTACAAGTACAAGCTGATGCAAGTACTGGTACAAGTGGGTGCCATATAGTCCAGCATGGTCGAGAGTTGTAATGTTTACAGATGCTGTTTGAACAGGTGTGTCTTGAGGAGGTCCCGGAAGGTGGTCAGGGACTGAGCAGCCCTGATATCCGTGGGTAGGTTGTTCCACCACTGAGGGGCAAGGGTGGAGAAGTAGGGGGCACTGGAGGCGGGGGAGCAGAGGGGGGTACAGTTAGTCTGCCAGAGGTGGAGGAGCAGAGGGGGTGTAGGGAGAAATGATAGTTTGGAGATAGGAGGGAGCAGAATGGTCAAGACAGCGATAGGCGAGCACAAGAGTTTTGAATTGGATGCTATGATAGTCATCATGTTTGTGTGGCTCCAGAGCTGGAGCACTAACACATCTAAAGAGAGGTACAGTATTACAATCTTATAAATGGCCAGCAGCAAGATATTTAATTATACTCAGTTTCAACTTAAACATAACTTAGTGAATTGGGTAAAAAGTAAAAATGATTTTATTGTACAAGACATGAAAGCAAGTTTCCTGATTAAACATGTTTATAATGAATAACTATATTAGCAGTATATAATAGTATTAATTTATTTAGCAGACACCTTTATCCAAGACAGCTTACAGAGGCTAAGCTGTGAACTATGCAACAACAATCACTGTTGCAGGGTCAGTAAAATTAAGATCTCAGTTTCACACCTCATCCTAAAGACAGAGCACAAGGAAGTTAAGTGACTTGCTCAAGGTCACAGAGTGAGTCAGTGGCAGAGCTGTGATTTAAAACCAGAAATCATCTCAAAACTGCACATCTGACTGGAACAAATTCGGCCACGTCAAGAGCCATTTAACCTACAAGATCATCCATGCAAAATGATGTGCCCCTCCATTTAACAGGGTCGAAATTATTAGAGTGCAAAAATTGGTGTTTAACAATAAAGCCCACTCAACCCTAACTGTGGTGGTACCGCGACACTATAATTAACAGTTCATTTCATACTGTAATACCCGACACACTCAGTTGTATTTAGAGAAGCATTTAATGTGTGAGCAGAAATCCAGCAAATCAAAGTTTACATTTTTATAAATGCAATAAAAAGGTAAAGGGCAGCAGTGTGCAGTAGTGGTTAGGACTCTGGACTCCTGACCGGAGGGTCGTGGGTTCAATCCCAGGTGGGGGACACTGCTGCTGTACCCTTGAGCAAGGTACTTTAACTAGATTACTCCAATAAAAACCCAACTGTATAAATGGGTAATTGTATGTAAAAATAATGTAATATCTTGTAACAATTGTAAGTCACCCTGGATAAGGGCGTCTGCTAAGAAATTAATAATAAACTACATAAATCAGCTAAAACACAAAATCTGATGAAAATGAATACTGTAAATGTGCCTCCATATTGACTATGATTATCAAATTCAGACTATCGAACGTCAACAAATACAGAGTAAAATGATTTTATTTAATAAGGTACCTTACTGGTCCTGATTTCTTCGTGCTCCGGTTGTCTGAATGTGTGAGTGATGTTGATATTAATAGGTGAGGTTAAGTGTTTTGAAAAAAGAAACCACACTCAGTTGTCTTGTCTTCAATCAACAGCAGTTTTAATAAGCCCTTGTGTGCGTTTCTGTGTTGTATGTTGCGTGTTGCGTGTAAATGTTGATGTATTGTAGTTGGTACACGGGATATAAATGGGTGTGTGCAGCACGAGGATTTAAATTGTATAATTATATTTAGGCACGGGATTGCACTATCACTTCACGTGCATATAAAGTATGTAATAAGATGTGAGCACGAGGTTGCACGTAATGAATTCACGTGCTGGGATTCAAGTGCATTAGTAATTGAATCCCAGCACAACAGTATATATAGAGACACATAGCACTCACTCGGGGTTGGGTGTTCGGTGAGTGGAGAAGGAGAAAGTAAAATAAAGTAAATTAAATTGATAGTTGTTTTCACTCACCGTGTTTGTTCGTTTGTCTGTTTAGTACGTTTTGTTTGTCTATTTTATTTTGGCGTAGAGTGCCGTGTCCTGTTTTTGTGTTCTCTTGTTTTGTTTATTAAATGCTGAGCACAACCAAGTGCTCAGCTTCACCAACCTCGCTGTCTCTATCTGTCTGTTTCTTCCGGGCCTGCACGTATTTACCACTTTGCCACAGCAGGGTATCTCTCCCCAGGCCGAGTAGAGCACCTCACATGACATTAAATACACCCCCACACTAAGGTTTTTCTCCTCCCTTGCCCCTGACACTTAACCAATGGTAAAGGGACAATGCCTTGTCGTTACACCTCTTTCTTGGTACTGTGTGCAATGTTTTTGTGTTGTGTACAAAAGTTGACTATGTGTCAGGTGCTGAAGTAGCCTTGAGAATTGCTTGTTTCTAACTTGTTATATTTTGGATGTTAGCTAGCTACTGTTGTGTTATCTTGGGTGTTTCAATTTCCCCAGCTATGAGCCATTGTTTGTCGGAGGTCGCTGTTGACTCGACGCCCAGACTTGTGGCCTTGCCAATCTCCCTGTTTTTCTCAACAATATGCAACTTTAGATGATTTTCATCACTGCTCCCACTTCCTCTGCTCATCTTTCTGAACTAACAGAGTGTTGGAGTGTGACAGAGAGCAAATGAATCCTAGTCAACAATCTCCCTCCCGATCTGTGAGGGCACTGTTTAACAGGAACAGTGCCTCAGACTGGTTGGTCTGGCAGTTCATTCCAGGGTCATTCGGAAGCCAGCCAGCCAGGAAGGGGGCGGAGTTACAATGCCCAAAGTCCTCACCCTAAAGCGGTATGTGATGTGTCAGTCATGGATTGGAGGAGACGTGACTGAACTAGCTAACACACGGGGCATGACTAAGGGTATAATAGGGGATGTGACGATGTAATCTGTTCCTTTAATGTGGTTGCGAAACTGACCGATAAAGGAAACAGATTGTGTAAACGTATCATGAGTGTTAAGTGTTTTGTTTGTTTGTGGAATCTAACTGTCTGTTTGTCACTACTAGACGGCTAACACGAGCCAGGAAGCTGTCGCTACAAGCCAGCATCAAGCCCGGACTGCAATTACACCACTTGTTACTGAATACCTTACACCAGCACCTGCACGCAGAGCACTCACTGTCAGGAGAAGAGGCCGTGTCTGTGCTGTGTGGTGTTTGTGATTATTATTTCAGGACTGAACCCTGTGGTTTAAAGCTGGCAATACATATTGGTGTGTAGAGCCAGTGTTTATTATTTAATGGTCTAAGCAGACAAAAAGGAGAAATAAAAGAACTGTTTTGAACTGCGAACTTTGTGTTTGTCATTGTTAAAGCACCTGCATCACCTGTACACCTGAGCACTGCAACCCACACGTACACAAGGAGATTTGTTAGTTTTAGCCACTTCCAAGTGCATAACATTTGTGCTGTAAAACAAAGTATGTGCTGTTATTTCTCTTTTCCATGTTACAACAGTGAGTTCTTTAACGTCTCACTGCCTTTCTGTTCCTGTAGCCTGCACTAATGAACGCACAAGTTATTTCCTGCCAGAGGAAAAAAAAAGGTCCTGGAGCAGGACAGCCAGCTTGTTATCCTTTTGATCAGCTTGGTGTGCTTTCCAATAGCTTTAAAAATACATTATGTCATCATACAAATTGATGACTCCTCTGTAATACTGCGTACTAGTAACTGAGAGAGTTAAATTAACTTAATATTCTTCTCAGGAGTCATTTATTTGCCTGGTGCTGCTAGGGTTCCAGCTACCATTCATCTAACTTTTTTTTTTTTGTATATTCGGATTCCAGGGATCCCGGGGAAAGTAACACATTTATGCAAATCAACTATAACCAAAGATACTCCACCTTTACTTCCGTCAAAGCATGCAGGGATTGTGGGATATAAAGAGAGCTCAGCATAAAAAAAATATTGAGAGTCAATTGAGCCGTGTCAAATTTCGTAAAGTTTTACAGATTTTGCTATGTTCAAAAAATGCATCAAACTTTTCAAATAAATTTCACTTATGTCCAAGGTATCTTGTAAAAACAGCAACATTGACAAATTATAACATTACAGTTTGTAATTATTATGAAAAATGCTATTTTCTGAGCACAGTTGTGGCGCATGCGCAAAAATACAGAGTAACAGCATGCCATGCTTCTTTTGGCACATCATTCGGAAGGGTAAAACAGTCATTAATTTGCCAATTTTGCTGTTTTCTTCAAGAGATCTTGGGCAAAAGTGAAACTTACTTCAAAAGTGATGCATTTTTTAATATAGCAAATAGCAGCAAAAAAAACAACTCTGCCACAGTATCCACCTCCAGGTCCGGGAGAGCATAAGCCTTCACTTTTGTGAAGTAATCCAGAGCCACGAGGACGAAACAGTTGTCAACCCCTACATGCTTCATGGGACACCCTGCTGGAAACTGCTGGAGGGGGTCATGCGACCGGCCCGAGGAGCTGCACACTGGTCGCAGTGGCGGCAGAAGTCCTCCACAGTGCCAGAAACAGGACTGCCTGAGTCGCCCAAGTGTTTTGGCCTCCAGGTGGGTCCGGCCCGCTTCTTCCGGCTTGGTTGCGAAGAGGTTTTTGAATGCCACAATATTTTAGTGGTTTTAGTAGTAAACCTCAGAAATTAAGTATACTTTTACTATAAAAAAAAATATTTGTCATTGCTAAACTGCAATATGTCTCTTATGGAAACACATTTATTATTTATTTGTTTCTTTTTAGTCTGTAGCAATTGCTACACACTGCAGGACAAGAAACGCATCTGTTGCACTGGTTCTCAATAAGTAGCTAGATAAATAAGGGCATTCTATGAAATAACTCATGTGTTTTAAATGACATGGTCACGGACAATTATTCCACTTATCAAACACTTTAATAAGTGCCACTGAGTTGGTGACATGCATGCTATTGGTATCTCTGCATTGGTTCTCTGAAGTTACTCATTGAATAGGTTAAGTTGGCCCTAACGTTAATCCTGTTAAGTAAATAGAAAACAGGTAGTGTTCATGAAGCTCTAATGGTTTTTATCTATTATCTAAATTGGTGTCAAGTCATGTCTTGTTAAATGTGCTCTGGTGCAGTGTGTCAAGAAAAAAAAAAGATAGTAGTGAGTTGGTCTCTCTGTTGGCGGGTTGCTGTTTGATTGGAATTGGTTACATGTTTTAGTTGGTGCATAAAAAAATAGGTAGATGAGAATCAGTTTCAGTGAAAATTATCTCCCAAAGTCTCAGTTAAAGGCAATTGAGGACTCCTATGGGGCTTAACGAGGACCTACACCAAGGGGAGTAAGATTTGTTCATCTGGAGTTCCAGTGTCCGAGGGCGTCTGTGGACAGGTGGCAGGAAGCTGGGTGAGATCAAAACTGTTTCTACTTGTACCTGCTGGATTACGTGCTGGGTTTTGTGTCCATTAGGACATGGGCTACAAATAAGCATTTTTGCTGGGACAATTGTTTTTTCTTTGTAACTGGGTTAAACGAGCACACAGGTACAGAAGGCACAGTTGTTTTTGTAACAGTGTTAAATGAGCACCTCAATACGCCTTATTCACGCAGCGGCCATGTTTGGTTGAAAACGAGGCTTGGTGTGCGAGCAACTGTCATGGCCGCCCCAGCTACTGATAATATCACTATGTGAACGATATCTTTAATATGTGTTCGTGTCACAAAGACGGCCGGAGTGGGTGGCGTCAGACCAGATGCAGGAAATAAACAGACAGAGATTTGGAGTTTGGTGGAGCTGAGCAAATGGTTTCGCTCAGCATTTAATAAAACAGCACAGAAAATAAAAGGTTTGAACACAAAACAAAACAGGACACGGCACTTGCGCCAAAATAAATAGACAAACAAAACGTACTAAACACTTAACAAACGGTGCACGGAGAGACAAACAAACACGGTGAGTACAAACACTTATATTTACGATCTTATTTATTTTAACTCCTCTCTCTCTCACCCGTTCTCCACTCTCGAACACCCAACCCCGACTGAATGAAAATGTGCATCTATATATACTGTTGTGCTGGGATTCAATTACTAATTAATTATTCACTTGAATCCCAGCACGTGAATTAATTCTGTGCAACCCCGTGCTCACATATTACATTTAACCAGCACGTGAAGTGATTTGTGCTCTCCTCGTGCCTAAATACAAATCTACACTTTTTAAATACACGTGAAACACAGACCCGTTTATATCCCGTGTACCAATGACTATACACCAACATTAACACACGCACGCAACATACAACACATAACACACAATTGCACACAGGGGCGGGGCACATTGCCACAGTTCCTCAAATAAAAGTTGAAGAAATTGATAATTGGGCAGATAATAATGCGAGGATTCCAAAAAACATACAGGAGAAAGGGTACAGCAATTGGATTGAGGGTTATATTCATGAAGTAGAAGGTAAATTAGCAAGTGTATTTGTGATCGGAAAGTGAATAAGCTACTAGCCTATACTAGATTCGTAAAATATATCTTGTAGTTTTAGTTAGAGAACATTTACTTTAATTAATATTGATGTTGATTTCAAGCCTATGTATAGTTTCACGTTTATTGGTTTGGTATAAGCATGTTAATTGTTTTCTAAATACGTTTAAGAGGCAGGAGAATGGATTATTATTATTTATTTCTTAGCAGACGTTCCGGTCAATGAAAAAGAATGAGTCACTTTACAGGGTTCAGGTAACGCCATATCCGAAAACCTAGGCTTGGTTTGTTTCTCCAAGCTTAGTTCTGTTCAGTTATTAATCCCATTATTAAGATTCTGTTCAGTTGTATACTAATCCGCTGTTCCATTAGCACATTCAGTGTTTTGTGTGTAGAACAAGTATAATAATAAGAAGGTAGTAAAGACATTCTAAAAACAAGAATCAAACGTCCCTCTTTTTGTTATTCCTATACAGTTTATTTGGAGTTAATGTAACGTTAAGGATCTCCTTTCTGACCAAGTATTGTGTAACTCAAGCATATTTTTTGTAAACTTGCGTTACTAAACGTTTTTGTAATTTTGTTCAGTTGTGCTTAATAAAGACTCTTTTAGTACACTCGGTGTGTCATACGTTTTTTTTAATACATGGCATTGCATCCCACAAGACACATTCCCTTTAGTATCCATGCATAATCTCAAGCTTCTGCATCTTACTTATCTATTGATTAGGACTGATTGGAAATGCTGAATTGGCTCCTGGACAGTATACCTGAAATGTAATCAAATTTGTGACTATAATGAAGAACATGTACATTCACACAGAAATGAAAGTTGAGATTTCTCTTCAGAAAAAAAAAATATATATATATATATTTATAAATAATATATGTACAGAATTTGGAGTTTTAACATCTAAAAAGGGCAATGTGCACTGGGTTACTTCTTAAATCAGAACCACAAAACGGAACGCACCAGTGCAACGCCATAACTTCTCTCCAAGACATCAGCGACCAGAAGCTAGCAGCTGCACTCCAAGCCTCGTTTTGAGTCTGGCATGAATAAGGTGTATACAGAAGGCTCAATTGTTTTTTTTGGAACAGGATTAAACGAGCACCTCGATACAGAAGGCTCAGTTGTTTTTGTAATGGTATTAAATGAGCACCTCAATACAGATGGCTCAATTTTCCTGTACAGTATGTGGTGGTGGGGGGCGGGTAGGTACATACCCTGATATCGACTGTTTAGGATTGAACTCTGATTTATGTGGAATGTGAGTATTTGCTGGACTGAACATAGACAATGCATTTTAACCTCAGACTGCAGCATGGTGCATACTGAATTTGAACTAATTGTTAATGTACAGGTTTATTGTAACTACTGAATTAAATCATGCAATAAAGGGAGCTGTATTATGTATGTACCTGTATATTGAATTTATTGAATTTTGTTAATGCCATAGATGGGGCTTGTCAGAAAAATGCATGTGTATTGTATATGCTAGTTGAATTAAATACTTCTATAGAAGGAGCTTTATGGAGGCACTTGCATATGATTGTGTATTCTTTTTCATCAATTTACTCTGCAAGTGGTGATATATGGTATATGTATTGATTATTATGAACAAGGGCGGGAAGCTGTGAAATGTTTGAGGGATATACATTTTTAGTAAAGGGGATTAGTTATTCTGGGTTTTGGACAAACTGCTTATGGGCAAAATAATGAAGTAAAGTAATAACGCGCTGACTTACCCAGCATTTCTTGGATATGGCACTCAACTCTCCTTTCCATGTTAGATTATATATATATATATATATATATATATATATATATATATATATATATATATATATATATATATAACATATATGGGGGTAATTACTTATGATCAATAGGATAATTGCTATTGTGTTTAGAGTTGAGATTGTTACAAGTGATTTAATAGTTTTGTAACATGGTTACACACGATGGAGCGGATTTACTTTATTGTAGAATTTACTGTAGTATAATATTTTGTTGGATTTAGTTTAATTTCCTGTATGATCAAATTATAACATGTAATATTTCATTTTAGAAGATAGCCTTTAATAGTGACTTCATCTTCAGCATGTGACACCGGTGACATACTGTAACATGTACTATAGCTATAAGCTGTCATGGGATTGTATGGAGTGTTCAAAAGGAAGCTATGCAGTCACTCAGGGCAGTTGGTCATGGCTCAGAGTAATAAAGATGTTTGCAACTCTACCGCTGTATGTGTCTACTTTATAAGAACAGATACTAACGTAACAAGGTACCAGAAGTGAAAGAATTCCCCAACAGATGAGTAGAACATTGCCCAAAGTCAAATATTTTTAAAAAAATGGAGCAGCTCAAACCAGCAAAGGAGTTGAAACTCACAGGCAACGTGGAGGAACAATGGAGGAACTTCAAGCAATGATTCAACCTCTATGTGACGGCAATTGGAACTAACAAAAAAGAAGATGAACAAAAAGTTGCACTCTTCTTAACAGTAGCTGGTTGGGATGCTCTGGATGTCATCAACAGCTTCCAGTTGACAGAGGAACAGAAGACAAACTACGAACTGGTAATTCAAAAATACTCTGAAAAAGAGCAAGACATACGAGAGATATGTTTTTAATAGTAGGATACAAAATGAAAATGAGTCGATAGAAGAGTTTATAACAAACTTAAAATTGAAAATTCAAACTTGCAACTTTGGAACTTTAGCTGACTCTAATACGTGACAGAATAGTCATGGGCAAGAGAGATAAAAGAGTGAAAGAAAAATTACTAGGAGAAACAGACTTAACTTTGGAAAGAGCAATCCAAGTGTGTCAGATCAAAGAAGTAACACAGTCTAGGATTAAATCAATGGACTTGAGTCAAAATAAGTAGACTATATAAAACAGAAAAAGTGAACCTGGAATAGGGAAAATAAATATTTCAGAAAAAGAAACAGCTCAGACACATGGACCTGCATGAGGTGCGGTGGAGGCCATAAACCACATCAGTGCCCAGCGTTTGGAAGAGAATGTAGAAACTGTGGAGGAATAAATCACTTTGCACGAGTTTGCACTCCAGCAACACATCAGGAGAACTGTTTGTTGGGACAATTAACACCATAGAAAATGAGGAGGACTGGACTGCCACATACACAGTCAACGGGACACAGGGGCACAAGTAAATGTAATGCCAGACACTGAACTGAATAGGTTAGTAGTAAAACCTATTGTAAATACAAAGGTTAAACTTAGAGAATATAGTGGAAAAGTAATTCCTACAGTAGGAACATGTCATCTAATGTTAAAGATTGAGGGGAATACTCATCGGGTACAACTTGTAATTGTGAAAGGAAACAAGTTTCCCATAACAGGATTGGTAAAACATGTGCATATAGTGAATAGTCAAATGAATGCACATGACACAGTGAATGCAGAAGACACATTTACAGATCTATTTCCGGGCATAGGAAAACTGAAAGTACCACAGAATACCTACCACAGAAAAGCCAAACAGACCGGTGATACACATACCCTGAAAAGTACCTCTAGCATTAAGGAAAGGCTTAAAGAGGAATTACAAAGGCTAGAAACATTGGAAGTAATTGAAAAGGTAGAAGAGCTGACACAATTGGTGCACTCGTTGGTAATGGTAATGAAAAAAGAAGCCACTTTAAGATTATGCATAGATCCTAAAGAGTTGAACAAATATGTGAAAAGAGAGCACTTCCTACGACTAACCCAAGGAGAAATCCGAAGGGATTTAGCTGGCTAAGTATTTCTCTAAACTAGATGCATCGGCAGGGTTTTGGTCTAAGTTCCCCTAGATAAAGAAACCGCAAAGCTATGTACATTCAACACACATTTTGGAAGGTATAGTTTTAAGGGATTACCTATTAGGTGTGTTCTGCACCAGAAATATTTCACAGGACAGTACAGCAAATTTTTGATGGCGTACCAGGGACAAAAGTGTATATAGATGATGTTCTGATTTGGGGAGCTAACTTACAGTAACATAACATAAGGTTAAGCTAATGGCTTAAAATTGAATAAAGCAAAATGTCACTTTAGACAGAAATCACCTACCTGGGGGAAAAGCTAACTCAGAATGGAGTGCACATTGACCAGAGTAAGGTAACAGCAATGCCAGCACCCTCAGACAAAGAGGGGGCACAAAGGTTTCTAGGCATGGTTAATTATGTAGGCAAATTTGTACCAAATCTGGCCTCACATACTAGTCAGATGAGAAGCCTAATGTGTAAAACAACTCTGTGGAATTTGAATGAAAATCACCAAAAGAAATTAAAAGCACTCATCATGAAAGATCCAGTACTGAAGTTTTATGATGCAAAACGTAACACTAAGGTAGCTGCAGATGCTTCCAGAGCAGACATAGGAGCAGTACTCAGCAGTACAGCAGTATGGCCTGGTGGCATACGCTTCAAGAACTCTGACTACAGCAGAGTGCCAGTATGCACAGATAGAAAAGGAGGCACTAGCTTTGCATTTGGATGTGAAAAGTTTCACATGTACATATACGGGAACACAGTATGGGCTGAAACAGAGCACAAACCATTGGTATCTATTGCTAAAAAGGGCTTAGTAAACACACCGCTGAGGATTCAGAGATTATTCTTCAAATTGCAAAGGTACAAGTTACAGCCAGAGTACAGGCCTGGGAAGGAGTTAATTGTAGCAGACACACTCTCAAAAGCTTTTGACAGTACAGAGCCAACAGAAAGTGGACAGTTATAGCAAGAGCCACAGCACAAGATGCATGTTTGCAAAAAGTTATAAAGGGTTTAACACAGGGACGGCCTGCTCACACAGTACCAGAGCCATACGTACAGAACAGAAATGAATTGACAATACTAGTGTCACGGGACACTCTTTTGGGGTTCAAGCTCAAACAGTAGCCAACTACGCCACCTAGTGACTAAATATATGGGGCACTAGGACCCTAGCAACACTAAAAACAACACAGGTTCGTAATTATGACCAGTTGGAACTCAGAACAGATCGACCATGACAAGAAAGGCAAACAGTTGTACCATTTTGAAATAAACAATGTTTATTATCCTTATAAAAATCATTAAAATATGAATACAATTTCTATAGTACCAGGGGTTACCAAAAATAAAAATAATAAAAAAAACAAGGCACACACCAATTTACTAGTGCACAAAGTATCAAAAGAAAATAAAAGCACCCACTACTTTTGCTAGGGTGCAAAAGTATACAAAAGAAATGGATTTCAGGCCACCAAATCACAATAACCACCACTGGATCCTCATCAACCGCTCCAGGAAAAGGTGCAGCTAGTGCCCCCCCCCCACACTGGTGCCAAGCTCCTCCCTGGATGTGGCAGGCACCCCCCCTGGAGACAAAAAAAGCAACAGCACTGAGTGACTCACAATTATACAGTACACAGAACACCTCAACAGAGATTAAAATATACTTCTTTATAGTTAACTATACCAATCCATATATTTAAGAGCACAACCTATAGCCACAGGTAATTTAAAATGTAACACCCAAAAATACCACTCTCTATCATAGATATTTATATCAATAGAACAGGTGTAAAACCCATAAACTACAAGTTGCAGACAAATACCAAATATTGGGTTTATCTCCTTTAAGAAAAACACAGGTATCACTCTAGCAGAGAAAATATAAAGGTGCACTAGGGTCCCTACACAGCAAGCGGGTCATAAACCCTATTAGGCAATGTACTAATCATTAAAAGTGGTCGTTACTTCCCTTTTAAACTGCACTCTTTTGGTCCCAAGTCCACTCTCCAGTACAGCCTGCTTGTTCTACTAATACATTTAGTCTTGAAGATTCCTCTTGGATTCCGGTCTCTGTTCTCCACGTCTCTGCTCTCTCAGGGACTCCTGTGGCTCTTGCAGCTCTCCTCTGCCGTCTCTCTGTCTCTCTGGCTCTCTGGCTCTCTGGCTCTCTGGCTCTCTGGCTCTCTGGCTCTCTGGCCCTCTGGCTCTCGCAGTTCTGCCCGTTGTCTCTATCTCCGCTCTTTTATATCCATCAAACTCCTCCCTTAACTATCCAGAGCGAATCAATTGGCAAGACCCATTAACAGTATTTGTACAAACTACATTTCCCAGCATCATTGCGGAAATTGCTTAAAACCTCCCACTGGAAGTGACATCACTCGCTCTCAGCTCCTTCCCAGCCTAGACGCCGTCCCACACCAAGACACCAGGTAAGACCAAATTTAATATAATAAAAAAAACGTGTACATACTGTCATAATAATAAAAATATAATACATACAATTCACTCCAAGTAAAGCAAAATCGAACTTAAAAATACCAAACCAATATAACATTTTATAAAACGTGCTCAAAACAACTCACTCAAATAACTTGTGCAGTCTTACTGTGTGTACCTCTGGCAGCTGCAAAAACGATTAACAAACGTTCAATCATATCGTGAAAGTCTTCCAAAACATTTGTATATTATAAACGTGGTTGTTATTCGCAATCAAATGGTTCCTAAACTTTCATTTCCTTTAATATAAAACTAATACAGCAATCCTATAAGGTGCTTTAAAATACCTATAATAAAAGTGCTAAAAAAGCAAAAAAATAAGTATAACCATTAAGTCACCCTGTGACACTAGATGGAATTCTGTTCAAAGGGTCCAGACCAGTAGTGCCAAAAGTGTTGCAGACTGATATGTTAATAAAAATAAATGAGGGGCACCTTGGGATGGGAAAATCTAAAAGATGGGCAAAGGATGTTTTGTTTGGGCCTAATATGAAGACAGATATAGAGAACACAATTAGAGCACGTGAAACATGCCAGGAATTCAGGTGCAAGCAAAGCAAAGAGCCAATATGGGTAGAAGAGAACACATTAGGGCCTTGGAGTAAAATAACGATAGATGTGTTTACACTAGAGGGACAAAGATATGATTACTACTCGCACTACCCTGAGCTGGTATTGTTAAATGAGACAGCATCCAAGCAGGGAATAACGCACATAAAGTCAATCTTTACGAGGCATGGCATACCAGAGGTGGTAATGACTGACAATGAGCCACAGTTCAGCAGTTGTGAATTTGGAGATTGTGTAAAGACATTTGAGTTTAGACACATTATTTTGAGCCCACACTATCCACCATCAAATTCAGAGCCATACGTAGCTATTCTAAATTAAAGAGCGGCACCAATGAAATGGGTTGTCACCAGCTGAGCTGTTGTTCAATAGAAAGTTAAGGACTAGATTACCAGTCATCTTAACTAATGAAACAAATAATGAGAAAATAGACCAATTTAAAAGAAGGGAAAAAAGTAGACAGAAACGCTAGTATGATAGAGAATTGTGCATGCTGAGCTAGTTGAATCCCAATGACAGAGTGCGAATACATGAGGGTACTAAGTGGCAAACACAAGCCAGAGTGTGGCAGTGTGACCCCACCTTGTGCGTATTGTTTGTTTATATGTTGCATGTAGTGTGTTAAATGTTGATGTATAGTCATTGGTACACGGGATATAAATGGGTCTGTGTAGCACGTGTGATAAAATGTACAGTATATTTGTATTTAGCCACGAGGGTTCCACATCACTTCACATGCTGATTAAAATGTAATACTATGTGAGCACAGGGAAGGACACGTAATTAATCCATGTGCAGTTGTACCGAGATTCTAATTGAATGATTGATTAGCAATCAAGTCTCGGTACAACTGCAAAAAGGCGCACATTGTCACTCAGTCGGGGTTGGGTGTACAGAGAGGAGGTACGGGGAGATAGAGAGGAGACAGAAGCTAAACATAACAATTGCTATTCGTTCAGCACGATACTTGTTTGTCCGTTTCGTCCCGTTTGTGTTTGTTTATTGTTTTGTTTGGCCCTTGTGCCCATTTGTTTTGTGTGTGTGTTTTGTTCAACTCTTATTTTCATTATTATTTAATAAAGAAACCGAGCGCTTTCGCGGCTCGGTTTTAACCCGCAGCTGCTGTGTGTCTGTGTTTCTGGTCTGTGACGTCACCACACCTCACCACTGCAAGCCATCCTGCCACACAGAGTGATAAAAAATGTAGCACCAAGATCGTATGATGTAATAACAACAGATGGTGTGGCATTGTGGCAGGGCAGAGCCTTGTGTGTAAATATGTGGCAGGGCAGAGCCTTGCGTGTAAGTGTAAATACAGAGCCCTGCTGGTAAATGTATCACTTTTTGTTTTACAGAAAATGTTTTCATATCTGCATGATTTATTTCAGTTTTACTTAATATCACGTCAAAGGGACTGAGCATACATTGTGACACTAAGCCAAGTGACATCATCATGCGTTCATCAATAACCTAACAAACCAATGACCACATACAAGTTTGAACGAATTTAACACATTAAGAGGCATTGTCCTCATTTTATGAAAGGCTACTTTGGCAAATTTTGGGAGTATTTTTAACTGGCATCTGCCTGTTATTTAAAATTTCTCTTTAACTATATTGTTATGATAAATTACTCTAATTTTGTTAACCGCAAAAGTTACATTTAAATGTAATGTATCAATTACATAAATAAAGCTTGTGTTCTGATTTTTTCAAAATGTATTATTTACTTTTAGTATTAGAAGTCAAAATGGCACTCATGTTTTTATAATCTTTGAGATTGTCGACAGGTCTGACAACAATTTATAAGTGAAAGGTTTTTTTTTCTCAGTAATTATTTCAGTCTTCGTGGCTATGTTTAAATGTTTTCATTTCTGAGACTTTTTCATTTTAATATGCAATCGTCAAAAAAACACAAAACACACACTTCTGATCTCCACGAGTCAAGCTGGGTGACCATGTGACCACAAGGCTGTCGAGTACGGTGTATACAGAATGTGTCAAAATAAAGTACAGTTGATGCAGCATTTTAAAGTGATATTAAGTGGGGTGCAAATCTATTGTATGACTTGATATTTCCTTGATATTAAGCAATGTGTGACATTAACCAGAGTGATATTATCAGGAGCTTGTTTCCATTGACTCCCATTATATTGTGGTCTGGACTTTTACATTTAATGATAATAAGCAATGTGTGATATTAATCAGTGTGATATTAAGTGGATTGACTGTATATCAAGCCTAGATAACTGTTTGAGGAGTTATTGCACTGCTTAATTGTTGCTGCACTGTGTTCCCTTTCTATTTCAGTATGTTTGTGGATGGAGGTTTTGAAGCTACTTACTGTTCTACAATTACCATATGTAGAAAATACAGTAGGAGGCAGCTACAGTACGCATATCTGTGAAATGTTGTATCTGTACTATAATAGTCTTTAATGAACTTCACTCATATGTTTATTTGTTTTTTATTTCTGGTCTGCCTGGTTAAACTTAAATACATCTGTAGCAGGATAGCGTCATGAATGAGACTCAGAGGCTTGAAAAGCTGCAGTGAAGCGCTGTTTGCACGTTTAACAAACAAACAAACAGGGCATGAGGGCCAAAATAAAAGGTTTAAACAAAACAATACTAACGACAAACACTGATGTCAGGCTGAGTATTCACCTTCACTAACCAACACAAAAATACACAGTACACTGTGACACCCTTCCCCAGACAGATTTCTCCCTCCCTTATATACAATACTTTTGGGAAAGTATACCGAAGCCATCACGAGGGAGCGTGAGTGGACAGCATAAGAGGGACGCCTCGCTACTGCCAACTAGTGTTGCCTAACAACCCTTGTGCCTAATGAAGGCTTAGAGAGATCTACCACATTAAGTCAGTAGAACCTGGTGAATGTATGCAGCTTAGCCCAGCTAGACGCAGTACAATGTCAGTCAGTGAGGCACCTCGAAAGAGAACCCATGACGCAGCCACACAGTGCGCGGCCATCCTCCCTTGTGGGGGTAGGCCGGCATTATTGTACGCAGTCGATACTGTGTCCACAATCCTGTGGTCCAGTCTCTGCTTCGAGAGGGCATGACCCAGGGTCCTTTCACCATAGCAAACGAAGAGCTGGTCAGACTGACTCAGCGCTTTTGTCCTATCCACATAACCTCTCAATGCCCTCACTGGGCTGAGAGAATTCAGTTTCATATCCTCCACGGAATCAAAGGGAGGTGGATGGAAGGCCTCTAGTTCCACTGATTGGTTCAAGTGGAAAGCCGTAATCACCTTAGGTAGGAATGCAGGGTTCGTGCACGATAGCCTGCTTCCATTATCTCAAACACGCATACAGGAACTGTGTAGACAAAGCTTGTAGCTCACTGGCCTGCTTAGCGGAGGTGATGACCAATAAAAAGGCTGTCTTCATAGAGATATTCCAGCTCTATGGAATGTGTAGGCTCAAACAGGGCCTTAGTGAGAGCCTCCAATACCATGTCCAGACTCCACTCGGGGTGGACGCAGTCGCTGAACACACTTTAGAAAATGGCTCGCCAGAATATGGGCATCCAGGGATACTGAGTCTATGGGGACGTGGCATGCAGATATAGCTGCCAGGTACTCTTTCAGCGTAGAGGGAGACCTGCCTGCCTCTAGTAAATCTTGCAGAAACTGTAAAATAATTGCTATGGGGAAGTAGATGGCCATACACCAGTTTTGAAAATACCTCCACTTGTAAGCATATAGCGCTCTTTTGGAGGAAGCCCTAGCGTTCTGCAGTGTACTAACGACTGCATCTGAGAGTCTAAGGTGGACAGGCGATCCCATTCAGGGGCCAGACCCACAGCTGGAGTCTGCCCGGTTCTGGGTGCCAGAGAGTGCCTTGCGCCTGACTGAAGAGATCCTTGCTCAGCGGGATCTCCCAGGGCTGGCCCTGCTGCAGCTGGCAAAGGTTTGAAAACCATATTCTCCTCGGTTATCTGGAGGCCACCAGGAGAACTGTCACTTTTTCTTTCCTGAGCAGTGGAGCAGTGGTATCGGTGGGAAAGTGTACAAAAGCAATTTGGGCCATTCGTTGGCTAGTGCACTGCTCGGAGCTCCAGCATATTTATGTGCAGGGATGTCCAGGACCCACTGACTCTGCCTGCCCAGACTGCACCCCAACCCAGGTTGGATGCGTCTGTCGTCACCACTTGACGGTCACCACTTGACGGTTGTGTATCACTCCATCCTTACGCCTTCGCTCAGGTGAGAGGCTTGCCTCCACCAGCGAAGGGCTTCCCAGCATAGGCGAGACACGGTCAGCCGATGGTGTCTGTTGCACTTGGGGTGTAGCTGAAAGGCACTGAGCCACGCTTAGATCGGGCGCATGTGAAGTTACCCCAGTTGGATGGCTGATGAAGCTGCGGCCAGCAGACCCAATAGTTTTTGGCACCACACTAATTGTACTGTGAACCCTTCTTGAAACAGGGCCAGACAGTTGTGAATGGCAGCTACTCTGTCGTCCGACAGGTAGGTCCACATCATAAGGAAATCCAGACGGAGACCAAGTAGACCATACTTTGCCCCGGTATTAATTGGCTCTTGACATCGTTGAGGGTGAGACCCAGCATCAACAGATGCTTTGTCACAATCACTGTGTGGGCCACTGCTCCTTCCTGTGACTGGGAACAGATCAACCAGTTGTCCAGGTAGTTCATCACCCTGATCCCTTGCAGCCGCAAGGGAGCTAGGGTGGCATACATGCACTTTGAAAACGTGCGGGGGGCTAAGGAGAGGCCGAATGGCAGCACGGAAAACTCAAAGATGCTCCCATGAAAGGCGAAGCGGAGGTACTTCCTGTGTGCTGGACGAATAGGGACGTGGAAATACACATCCTTTCCGTCCATTGTTGTAACCCAGTCGCCCAGCCGGACAGACTGGAGAATGTGACGGTGTGCATAACTGTTGTGTACAGTGGTGAGCACCCAAATGGGGGCTGCCTGGGGCAGCATTGGGACTACCTCCGAGATCACTACTGTGTTGGAATCCCACATCCGGCTCCCTCCCATCATTGTGGGTAGGCCTGGTTGTTAGCTGCCGTGGAAGCCTGAAGGTGGTGCCTCAGGTCATTACGCGGGGCAGTGGGGATCAGGACCAACCGAGTCACTATGCGAGTATGGCGGATGCCAGTGTCTCATTCTCTCCTGTACCAGAGTACAGGAGAGGAGCATTGAGGCTACCTGCCGAGATGCCTTGTGTTCTCGATGAGAGCGCTACAGCAGTTCCTCTACCGCTGGTCCACAGGTATGGTCAGGGGAGGTAGGGGCTCCTTCTGAAGGAAGGAGCCACCTTCTCATGTGGCCGCAAAAATTGCATCACGGACCTTCTCAGTAATGCTGACATCCGGTTCTGTAACATCCGGGATGACCCCCATGCAGGCGAGGTCAGCTCCGGGGGCCAGGGGCTCCCAATGCTGCGTACGACTCAGCCGTGCTAGCAGGGGACGTTCTGCAGGACGTGCAAGCGTGGAATTTAGCCATGCTTGATGTACTGTATGTATGGCCCCAAAGGCGTTGTTTAAACACCAGAGGGTGTAGACTTTTGTTGAAGCACTCAGGCACCAAGGGTGCAGAAGCACAGAGGAAACTCAGTGAGGTAGAATACTGTACTGGTGCACCGAAGAATCGAGACACACAGGCTGAAGAACAGAGCAGAAGGGAGAACACCCTTTTTTTTTTTTGAAGGCCCAAAGCACCAAGGTGGGCAGTCCGAGGCAGTCGTCAAGGTCTACTCGACAGCATGGCAGGCTAAAGCACAGTCCCCGATGGAGGAACACACGACGGACAGCCAAGAAGACGGTCTGCGACACAAGCGAAGCAGACCATAAGAAGAAGAAAAAATACACTCAAAATGGAGCCTCTGATTCCACAAGAGTGGCAAGCCAGCTCTCAGCACGAATACAAGGGAATTACAGTCGACTCAGAAGAGCTCTTTTCGAAAAACACACTCTGTTAGTGACACAATTACCTTACCATAGGTGAGAGGCAAAAGAGGGAGTGAGCTCTGCGGAACGACTAATTATTCGGCGAGGCTGAGGACTCCATTCCACGGAGGGACCTATCAGCAGCTTTGACATAAAATGCTCAGCGAATACCTACCTAAGGCAGGCATATCCCAAAATTATTGGTTGGTGGTCGTCTTCGAATTGAAAGGGAACTTCAGTGATGTTTTATGATAATCACCAAGTTTGCTACACTGTGTTTACTTTTTTTCTACACAGCTGGAGAATGGCTTTTGTCCAAAATGTCTTGAAATAATCAAATATTTTAATCATTTAAACCTTTTGTTTATATCAAATTGTTTGTGTGCGTGTGTGTGTGTCTCTATATATATTGTGACACAGCAGTGGCCCTGCAACTTAAAATGCTTGTTTTGTAATACTGGCGGGGGCAGGGTTAAAATTCCCTTGCCAGCATAATTGTTTTCTATTGTTAATTATCACCTGCACCTGGCCACGATTGTAAATTAGAGCCAGGTGCAGAGTATTTTAGGAGAGCAGGTAGTCTTTTTGGGGTCTCTCCTGTGTGAAGAGCCCCGACTGTGTGTGTGTTACCTGTGCGTATACCTGTTTGCCTCGTTGTTGTTGTTGTTGTTGTTGTTGTTGTTGTGGTGTGTAAACCTGTGTGGTTTTGTGTTGTTGAAACAGGTAAACAGCTTAGCTGTCCTGGGTTAGTTCAGTTCCTGAAAAGTGTATAGCTAGGGACTAGTGCTTTGTTTTTGTTTGTTTTATTTTGGGTTAAATAAATAAATAAATAAATAAATAAATAAATAAAAAGATAAAAGCGCATTTGAATCCTGTGTGTGTTGGTCACAGTCAGGATTGGGAACTGGTATTGCTGTCAAATTTGAATGTTGGTGTTTCCAATTATTCATGGAAACTGAAGATGAATTTCACCCATGAGATAGATATAGTGGAGGCCCATACAATAATAACTTGTATTTTAACAGCGTAAAATCAGATGTTAAACACTGAATCAGTGCAAAATATCTGACATCCTTAAGGCCCCCACCCCGAAGCTATAATCACATGAATAACAAAGGCATTACAAAAACTGTGAACAAACCTTTATTGTTACATACAGTATATAACCCATAAAGAGCTTTTCTTTATTATTATTATTATTATTATTATTATTATTATTATTATTATTATTATTATTATTATTATTTTATGGTATGCATATAAAGTGCTGGAATATAAAGAATAGAAATATATGACCTATACAAGAAATTAAACTTTCTTTTAAACAATAAACATGAATGCACCTTTGCCCCTTAATTAACATAAGTGCTACTCAATACTCAATTAACTTAATCTTTATTTTATATAGCACCTTTCATGTGCACATCTCAAGGCACTTCACAAGAATAAAAAAAAGCAATTTAAACAATTTACATAATGTCCAATAAAACAAGAAAAACAATACATACATACACTACCGGTCAAAAGTTTTAGACCCCCATTTTTCCAGTTTTTATTGAAATTTAAGCAGTTCAAGTCCAGTGAATAACCTGAAATGGTACAAAGATAAGCAGTAAACTGCCAGAGGTTAAAAAAAAAAGTTTAGGTTACCAAAAACTGAAAAAGAATGTACATTTCAGAGTTATACAAAAAGGCCTTTTTCAGGGAACAAGTAATGGGTTAACAACTTACAGCTGTTCTGCAGCAATGGAAGTAAATTAAGCCTTGAAAGTTGATGCCAACAATTCCTACAGGTGTCCCAACTTTTGTTGATTACTTACAAACTCTCTGTCTGTATAAAAGCAGTGTTGGAACAGACTGTGTTACTACACCCTCTTAAGCATTATTTGGACAGTATTGTACTGCAGGAAGTAGTATATTGCTCTCATAATGGCGAGAAAAAGGCAATTAACAAAGGAAGACAGACAGACCATTATAACCCTTAAAAGTGTAGGTCTTCCAATTAGAGAAATTGCAAAGAAAGCCAAGGTGTCAGTGAGTACAGTTTCCTACACCATCAAAAGGCACTTGGAAACTGGAGGAAACTCTAACAGGAAAAGGTCTGGCAGACCCAAAGCCACAAAAGCCACAAAATCAGAAGACAAGTTTCTGAGAGTCAACAGCTTGCATGATAGGCGGCTCACAGGACAACAGCTTCAAGCACAGCTTAACACTGGTCGAAGTAAGCAAGTCTCAGTTTCAACTGTGAAGAGAAGACTTCGAGCTGCAGGTTTGACAGGTCGAGCGGCAGTAAGAAAGCCATTGCTAAGATGGCAAAATAAGAAAAAGAGGCTTGCCTGGGTCATGAAGCACCGCCAGTGGACTACTGAAGACTGGAAGAAGGTCTTATGGACCGATGAATCAAAATTTGAAATCTTCGGTTCATCACGCAGGGTTTTTGTACGCCGTCGAGTAGGTGAAAGGATGGTTCCTCGGTGTGTGACACCAACTGTCAAACATGGAGAAGGAAACGTGATGGTCTGGGGCTCTTTTGCTGGATCCAGAGTTGGCGACTTGCACAGAGTGAGTGGCACCCTGAACCAAAACTGCTACCACAGCATTTTGCAGCGCCATGCAATACCCTCTGGTATATGCCTAGTTGGTCAGGGGTTCATCCTACAGCAAGATAATGACCCAAAACATACCTCCAGGCTATGTCAGAACTACCTTAGAAGAAAAGAACAAGACGGTAGGCTTCAAATCATGGAATGGCCAGCACAGTCTCCAGACTTAAACCCCATCGAGCTGGTTTGGGATGAACTGGACAGAAGGGTGAAAGCAAAGCAACCTACAAGTGCAACACATTTGTGGGAACTTCTGCAACAGTGTTGGGAAGAACTTTCTGAACAATATTTGATTTCCATTGTAGAAAGAATGCCACGAGTGTGTTCGGCTGTTATATCTGCAAAAGGTGGCTACTTTGATGAGTCAAAAATTTAGATTAAATTTTGTTAAACAAAACGATTCCATGATTTCTTTTTTATCTCCAATTGTTTATTTGTTCTATGCTTTAATTTCAGAGTACATTGAGACATTAAACTACGTAAATTTCAATAAAAACTGGAAAAATTGAGGTGTTCTAAAACTTTTGACCGGTAGTGTACAACAACACATAACAGGTCCGACAATAAAAGCCACAGTATAAAAGTGAGTTTTCAGTTTAGATTTAAAAATACTAATAGTATCACTGTCCCTTATGACCTTCGGAAGGTAATTCCACAGTCTAGGTGCTATACAGGAAAATGCCCGGTCACCAAAAGAATGCTGCTCCGTTCCTCCTATTTCCAATCTATTTTCCAATCCTCCACTAACAACCCCTGGAAACTATTCTCTACCTTCTCCTCCCTCCTCAACCCTCCCCCCTTACTCCTCTCTCCTCTATCTCCTCTGACAACTTTGCCTCTTTCTTCTCCTCTAAAATTTCTGATATCTGCAAACCAGGGGCGGACTGGGACCAAAAATCGGCCCGGGAAGTTCGGGTCCACCGGCCCACATTTATATCAAAATCAACATACCGAAATAATAATGAAGTCAGCGTACACAGCGTGCCGTCATGATGAAGTATCAGTAAAAAAATAGAGTTTTAAATTGTTAGGGTAAAACTTCTTTCTACATTGTAGGCTATAGCTACTACCAGGTTTTCAAACATATTAGGGGCGATTTAGGTATGGCAAAGTATAGGCTATGACAGTTGCCATACTATGGCTTCATGATCTAGAAGTCACAAATAACAGGCTATCCTATTGAAAATATCGTAGATTTTTCCGTCTACGAAATATTTTTCTATTCATTCTTCTTTGTCTCCGCACGCCTCTGTCTGCCACCGCTTTGCAGTCAGTGAATGCAACATTGTATCAGAGCTAAATTATTTCGCCAATTTGTCCAGTTTACGCACCACAGATTATTTCATTGATGGCTCTGCTCTGTGCAATTACAATTTTCTGTTTACAGTAATCGGTGGTCTAAGATCTAATTGCATATCAGATTATTTTAAACACAAGATTGCCAACAGTTGGTAGGCTATTATTTAGTATTGGTATTTACTGTAAGCAAATAATAAACATGGGTAGCCCATTTATCAAGTAGAAAGAAACCATTCTCCGCACCCCAATACCAACATCAGTAGGCCTAATAATAAACTGTAATGTATAAACACATACCTTATTTATCAATTCTAGAAACCATCACCGACCTCACACAGATTGCGGTCTCTCAATAGGCCTAATAAAAAAAAACTGTAAATTCTAAACACATCGGCTCATATTTAGCAATTCTAGAAACCATTAGCAGCACTCAGCGCCAATACCAACCCAAAATTACAATAGGGTTTCAGAACCCCTAATTATATCTCAAAATACAGTCAACTACTTCACCCAAAGTAAACAAGACTGTCCTCCCTTACATCGGCAGCAGACGTCGCAGCAGTGCACTCTTCTCTGCAATCCTGTCAATAACTCCATCACTGTCTAGGGCCATCAGTATCTCTTTCTCTGTAGACATTAGAATTAACCCGTCCAAGTGCTCTTGGGACATAGTGCTTCTCAGTCTATTCTTGACAAACTTCAGAGTGGAGAAACACCTTTCACATGCTACTTGCGTTACTGACAAAGTCAGGAGGAATTTGTAGCCCAAACCAATTACATGATAGGCATCAGTCAATAAATTGTATCAGGATAGAATCAAATAGCAACACATTGCACAGTTTTTGCATGAAGTGCAAGTTTTGTTCTCTAGCTCCAGCTCTTCACATAGTCCACTGTTTCCATCCTTCTCAGGCATCTCACTTGTTGTTCTGACCCTGTATCCAGCCAAAGCTGACATCTTCAGTCTGTCCCACTGTGTTACAAGGCTTGTCAACTCAGCCTGTAGTGTCTCAACAGTGGCTCTGTCATCGAATTTACGCAAGCATTTGCTAAGCTCTTCCAATGCCGCTGTTTGAAGCCCTTTATCTCTTATTTGAGGGAAGTTTCTTGGTTCAAGACATGCAAAATCTGAACAGAGTGCTCCATTTGCTTCAAAATGACGACGAATGCTTTCTGTGACAATGTCCACAATCACATTGTGTGCCTTTACCTTGTACTCCGAGTCTGGATCTGGTAAGGGCTCATCCTCTGCCAACTCACCCGGCATGGCTTTCTTCTTCCTGACCCGTTTTTCAGGGAGGGCGGCCTGGACCTCAGCCTCACAATCATCCTGCTCCTGCAGCTTCTCATTGGCCCACTCCACAAACCTGTCAGCTGCTCTCTTAACACCATCAAAGTCCCTTACACACTTTTTCAGGCTTTCTTGGGTTCCCATAATAAATCGTTGAGCAGTTAGGATGTCCGTGCCACTTGTTTGAAGGTACTTGGAGAGGGGTGATGTCTGCTCAAATACAGACGTGCTCAAATTTGTTGGTACCCTTACAGCTCATTGAAATAATGCTTCATTCCTCCTGAAAAGTGATGAAATTAAAAGCTATTTTATCATGTATACTTGCATGCCTTTGGTATGTCATAGAATAAAGCAAAGAAGCTGTGAAAAGAGATGAATTATTGCTTATTCTACAAAGATATTCTAAAATGGCCTGGACACATTTGTTGGTACCCCTTAGAAAAGATAATAAATAACTGGATTATAGTGATATTTCAAACTAATTAGTTTCTTTAATTAGTATCACACATGTCTCCAATCTTGTAATCAGTCATTCAGCCTATTTAAATGGAGAAAAGTAGTCACTGTGCTGTTTGGTATCATTGTGTGCACCACACTGAACATGGACCAGAGAAAGCAAAGGAGAGAGTTGTCTGAGGAGATCAGAAAGAAAATAATAGACAAGCATGGTAAAGGTAAAGGCTACAAGACCATCTCCAAGCAGCTTGATGTTCCTGTGACAACAGTTGCAAATATTATTAAGAAGTTTAAGGTCCATGGAACTGTAGCCAACCTCCCTGGGCGCGGCCGCAAG
Source organism: Acipenser ruthenus (assembly GCF_902713425.1). NCBI lineage: Eukaryota > Metazoa > Chordata > Actinopteri > Acipenseriformes > Acipenseridae > Acipenser > Acipenser ruthenus. The sequence continues at coordinate 58,776,693 of NC_081192.1, forward strand.
AGGAAAATCGACCCCAGAGTGAACAGAAGGATAGTGCGAATGGTAGAAAAAGAACCAAGGATAACTGCCAAAGAGATACAAGCTGAACTCCAAGGTGAAGGTATGTCAGTTTCTGATCACACCATCCGTCGCTTTTTGTGCGAAAGTGGTCTCCATGGAAGAAGACCCTGGAGGACTCCACTTTTGACAGAAAAACATAAAAAAGCCAGACTGGAATTTGCTAAAATGCATATTGACAAGCCACAATCCTTCTGGGAGAATGTCCTTTGGACAGATGAGTCAAAACTGGAGCTTTTTGGCAAGTCACATCAGCTCTATGTTCACAGACACAAAAATGAAGCTTTCAAAGAAAAGAACACCATACCTACAGTGAAACATGGAGGAGGCTCGGTTATGTTTTGGGGCTGCTGTGCTGCGCCTGGCACAGGGTGCCTTGAATCTGTGCAGGACACAATGAAATCTTAAGACTATCAAGGAATTCTGGAGCGAAACGTACTGCCCAGTGTCAGAAAGCTCTGTCTCAGTCGCAGGTCATGGGTCCCCCAACAGGATAATGACCCAAAACACACAGCTAAAAGCACCCAAGAATGGATAAGAACAAAACATTGGACTATTCTGAAGTGGCCTTCTATGAGTCCTGATCTGAATCCTATCGAACATCTATGGAAAGAGCTGAAACTTGCAGTCTGGAGAAGGCACCCATCAAACCTGAGACAGCTGGAGCAGTTTGCTCAGGAAGAGTGGGCCAAACTACCTGTTAACAGGTGCAGAAGTCTCATTGAGAGCTACAGAAAACGTTTGATTGCAGTGATTGCCTCTAAAGGTTGTGCAACAAAATATTAGGTTAGCGGTCCCATCATTTTTGTCCATGCCATTTTCATTTGTTTTATTATTTACAATATTATGTTGAATAAAAAATCAAAAGCAAAGTCTGATTTCTATTAAATATGGAATAAACAATGGTGGATGCCAATTACTTTTGTCAGTTTCAAGTTATTTCAGAGAAAATTGTGCATTCTTCGTTTTTTGTGGAGGGGTACCAACAAATTTGAGCACGTCTGTATACGCAAGAAAATTTGAGCAGTGAGTATGGTCTCATATTTGAGCAGGGCCTCTGTGTATCCTTTTGCTTTCACTCGCACAGTGGGCTTCATACTGGTATCTTCTTCAATCTTAGTTAATGTGAGAACCAGGTCGATGAACAATGCATGTTGTGGATTGCCAAAAGATCCAAAGGTTGGGAGATTGTGCTGGCAGTAATGCAGAGAACCCCTGGTATTGCCCCTGCATGTTTGCAGCTCCATCAGTTGCATTACCGACACATTTACTTATATCAATGTTAACTTTTCCCAGAACCTGTTTCAGTAGCTTTACAAATGACTCTCCAGTTGATGACTCACACTCAACCACAGCCTCTCATAGACAACATCTGTGACGTATCTGAGGATGACTGAGCACTGGTCCTTGGAGGTTATGTCTTGTGTTGTGTCTATCTGGACAGAAAACATCCCTGCTTCCCTGACTTGACTTGCAATGGTTTCCTGGATTTTGAGGCGGATAGTATCAATAACTGCATTGACAGTCTGTTTTGAGAGCAAAGTAACAAGGGATCCTCTTCCTCCACTCCCCCCAGATTCATGCAGCTTCTTGCTTTTTGTTATGCAGTCATTCACTTGTTCTTGCAGGCACACATCATATTTGCTGAGCAGAAGAATTAACTCCAAAAAGTTACCATGGTCAACAGCCATGTTCTCTAAAGTATATGCACCCTCAGATTTGGATCCCCTGTAACTAAGGCCACATTTGCCTATCACTTTGACTACATCTATTACACGCTCCAGCACCTGACGCCTCTTTCGCACCTGTTCTCGATGTGCAGACATTTGGTTGCTGATTAGTAGGCTCTTGATGTCTGCCTTGCTGGCTCTCAGGAAGTATGTGTCTGCACTGTCTCTATGGGCAATACTTCGTTCATGCTCGTCTATTCTCTGATGCACATGTGACCAGGTTTTCATGCCGCCTTTAACAAATGGACTATCATAAGAGGGCTTTGAGAAAGCTAAACATGACAATGCAATACAGTGAGTGGGATTGTTCACAATAGGTCAGCCACTTGCGGTTGGTTCCATCCTTGCAATGGAAGACTTTTTGAACATTGGCAATGGCATTTCTTGGAGCATGTTTAGGGTGATAACAAAAAAATGTGTCCAGCTCTTTGGACTGAGGGCTTGTGAAGTAATCAAAGCTACCAGCTGACCCCCCTACATTCACTTCATATGTCTGCATCTTGTCTCTCTCTCCTTCTCTTTCCTCAGCTGTTCTCTCTGCACTGGACCCTGCTAAAGCATCCATTCCGTCCCTCTCTCGCCCCTCTGCATTCACTTCATATGTCTGTATCTTGTCTCTCTCTCCTTCTCTTTCCTCAGCTGTTCTCACTGCACTGGACCCTGCTAAAGCATCCATTCCGTCCCTCTCTCGCCCCTCTGCATTCACTTCATATGTCTGTATCTTGTCTCTCTCTCCTTCTTTTTCCTCAGCTGTTGTTCTCTCTGCATTGGACCCTGCAAAAGCATCCATTCTGTCCCTCTCTCGCCACCTCAAGCTCAGCTGCATCTGCTTTAATATGCATAACAGAACAACAGCAATCAATTTAAGTAATACCTTTAGCAAACTTTATTATAATTTGAAAGAATACTCACAAGAACATAGCTTGTTTAATTTATAAAACGGATAGTTCTGGTCTCCTCTCTGATTGGTCAAAACAGGGATCCAGCCGTGCCATATTCAACCATAGGCCACTGTTAGGCCTTCTCTCTGTTCCATAAATTATATCTTTGTGCAACAACCTAATCAACATCGACCTAAGTATCAAACCCAATCAAATTCATGTGAAACGATTGCTTTAAAATTTGGGATTTTGTTAGTGTGATACAATACATGCAATGTGAAATCTATGCTGCGAGTGTCCAGTAGGGGGGCAATACTATAGCCAAATGGCATGTCATGCTATAGTTTTACAAATAAAAATTGGCTAATACTACCATCGGCTTGCCATGATGTTGTTTCAGTTTATATCAGGGGTAACCAGCTAAATGGTGGAGAGAGAGAGAGACGCAACCTCGATTTGCTAGTCGATTTGCTAGGGGAGCTTAACTTAGCTATACATAGCTGACTAGATCTCAAAAAGTGACTAACGTTACAAATATTGGTGTAGCCGTTTTATAAAAGCAATAAGGCACTAGAGGCTGTGATATATTGTGTATATAAATTTCCCCGGGACCCAACGCCCCGAAGGGGGACCCTGATGAAAGGGGGAACCTTTTTTTTTTAAATATATATAAAATATTTTAAAACAACTAGCCCTGCACAAGACCCTTTGCGTTCCCACCACCACATTAAAAAGAAAAACTCCCGTTCTGCACACCGAGCCGATGTGCTTCTGTTGTGTAATGATTGTGTATCCAGGCGCTGTCAAACACTTCCTTTCACACAATGATTTGAACTTTCGCATTTCATGTTTTACTACACCAAAAAGCTGAAAAAAAGGCATAGCAATGTTATGCATTTTTTAAAGACTTTTAAAAACTTTAAAAGAACCCTAAAGTTGCACAATATATACCACAGTATGAATTATTATATTATTAAGATCTATAACAATTTTTTTTTTTGTTTTGTTTCCTGGGTAGTAAGTGTTATTTCCTAACTGCTTATGCCTCAAAAGTATAGAAAATGGCTATTATTCCCCATAAACTTTGCTTTTGTGACCAGGACAGTGATATTTTGAAATTTACCTATTTTCCAGAACATTCCAGATAGATTCAGTGCTGAGTAAACTTGGAGTAACTTCTAGAACTTTCTAGAACTTTCCAGTAATATAAATAGTAGTATAAATACAGGGGCCTTAAGCCCACCAGTTCAGTTTAGTTCCAGCTGCCTAAGTGGATACATATCTGCATTTTTCTGAGATGGCATCAAGAGGCTGCAAGCATCCGGCAGACGCATTTTGCTATGTCTGCGGCCAATTTATCAAGACAAGAGCGAAAAAGTACTCCGTGGAAGCATCTGCTAAGATGTGTGAGGCCTACAAGGCATATTTCGGCATGCCTGTCGGGGATCAAGACAAACCCTGGGCACCTCATTTCACCTGCGAGCACTGCAAAAAAACTCTGGAAGGTAAGATGGACAATTGTTGCTTGGAATTTTATGTTATAAAATTTGTTAAAATTTTTAAAATTGTAAAAGTTTTTCATTTTAAAATGTTTTACAATTTTCAATGTTATTGAAAAAATATATCATATATGAAAAATGTTGCGAGAATCTCTTACACATTAGTCATGGGTGAAATAAATGTATTTTTGTAGGATGGTACAGAGGGGAAAAGAGAGCCATGAAGATCGCTATCCCAAGAATTTGGTGGGAACCCACTGACCACTCAAGCAACTGCTACTTCTGCATGGTGGACCCTTCCAAACGTCGGACTGGCAAGAATGCACCTGCTATCACGTATCCGGACCTTCCTTCATCCATCGCCCTGGTGCCACACTGCCATGAGCTCCCCGTACCCACTCCTCCGGAGAGAAAGCAGCCGTCTTTAGAAGAGAGCAGCAAGTCAGAGAGCGAGGAAGGCATTGTAGATCCAGATGACAATTTCAGAGGTGGAGCTGAGGAGAGAAACCCATACTACCCCAACCAAAAAGACCTCAACGACTTGATTAGAGATCTTGGTCTCACCAAGTCCAATGCCGAGCTTTTGACGTCTAGGCTCAAGCAGTGGAACTTGTTGGATGAAAGTGTGCAAGTCGCAGATCAGAGGAAGCGTCACCAACCTTTTTCCAGCTTCTTCACCCGTCAAAATGGGCTCTGCTTCTGCCACAATGTGACCAGTCTGTTCGAGGCAATCGGAATCGCCTGTAACCAGAATGAGTGGCGCCTCTTCATTGACAGCTCATCCAGGAGCCTCAAAGCCGTGCTGCTCCATAATGGTAACAAGTACCCGTCTCTTCCCCTGGCTCACTCGGTGCACCTCAAAGAGGATTACAACAGCATCAAGACCTTGCTGGACGCCTTGAAGTATGATGAGTACGGCTGGAGACTTCAAAATGGTGGCATTCCTGATGGGTCTCCAAGGCGGTTTTACCAAGTTTCCCTGCTATCTTTGCCTTTGGGACAGCAGGGAAACCAAGGTGCACTACCACAGGTAGGACTGGCCACAGCAGACCGAGTTCTCTGTGGGGAGGAACAACGTCAAGTGGGAGCCACTGGTGGACCCCCAGAAGGTGCTGATGCCACCACTGCACATCAAATTGGGCCTTATAAAACAATTTGTCAGTGCTCTACATAAGGAGTCGGCAGCCTTCAAGTACCTTCAAGACTTCTTCCCTAAGCTGTCTGAGGCAAAGGTCAAAGCCGGTGTCTTCGTCGGACCACAGATAAAGAAGATCCTGGAGTGCAATGAATTCCCCAAGAAGCTCACTAGTAAGGAGAAAGCGGCTTGGAACAGCTTTGTCGCAGTGGTTCGGGGCTTCCTGGGCAATCACAAGGCCGAAAACTATGTGGAGCTGGTTGAGACTCTGGTGAAGAACTACGGCACAATGGGCTGTAGGATGTCCCTCAAAGTCCATATCCTTGATGCTCATCTTGATAAATTCAAGGAGAACATGGGAGCGTACTCGGAGGAGCAAGGCGAGCGCTTCCACCAGGATATACTGGACTTTGAACGCCGCTACCAAGGACAGTATAACGAGAACATGATGGGAGACTACATTTGGGGGCTGATTCGTGAAAGTGATTTACAGTATAATCGTAAATCTCGAAAAACTACTCACTTCTAAATCTTTTGTAGTCATTTTTGTATTACTTTAGTATAAATACATGTTAATTTGGATTCATATGTTGTTTTTTTCTGACTTTATGTGAACGAAAAGACACAAATTCACCCGTTTTCTCATTGGAAATAGGTACATTTCAAAATATCACTGTCCTGGTCACAAAAGCAAAGTTTGTGGGGAATAATAGCCATTTTCTATACTTTTGAGGCATAAGCAATTAGGAAATAACACTTACTACCCAGGAACAAAAATTGTGTTACATAGTGTAATTTGCTCAAAACAACGTGGTGCAGCAGTTTGTTAGAAAAATTGTATCATGTAAAATAAAATACTTTCTTCAGCTGGTGGTAAACACAATTAGAGAATGATCGGTTATATTGCTTAAAATACAAATATATTTACCAATACAGGCTATTAGTTAAGAGCAGAGATGAGTGGTTTATTTTTGGCACAGAATAAATAAAATAGTGTATAGCAACACCATTAAAATGTAGTTTATGCTAAAAACTTATGTTATTTGATGTTAAGTAAGCTTCCAATTAATGACTATTACATGTGGAGTTTGTACAAAAAAAATATTTATTCACTTACCTAAAAAAAAAAAAAAGTTTGCATACTGTAAATAACTTAAAACATAACTACTTTGAGAAAAAGTAAACTACCCTGCTGCAGATTTTAATTGAGATTGAAACTTCTAGGTGTCGTTGACAGTTTCCTTCAAACCCATTATCAAAATACTGTACCGGTTGAAATGATCTTCCTCAGACACTGCTAGGATTCCAAGTATCATTGCTTGGTTTAGAAGCTTGGTTTAGACTACAGTATACTACAAATTCGGATGAATGTAGTACCATTGGGAGTGCGGGACATACCGATCCTTCCTCGGGGCCCATGACGGCTCTCGGCGGCCCTGTTAGGGCGTTATTAGGTATGCAGCCGAGTCTTTAATCTATTTTAATGCAACAACAAACTCTACTGCTCGTACCTGCTGAGCTCGACACTGCCACAGTATCATCTTCTTCAGTGGGCTCCCTAGGCTGAGTCGGCTGATTAACACTGGCATCCTGACCTCCCTCGCTCTCTCTACTACCAGTCGGCCTACGGAACATGTCCGTTATTTTTGTGCACTTTGCGGCATCTGCCTCTAGAGACCGTTGCCGTTTGTCTCTAATCTTTTCTGCCCCACCTTTTCTTTTTCTCTCCATTTTTTACACTGACACTCGTCCACTATCAATACAAGAGTTCAAACGAAAGACGAAATCTGGCTGACCAATCCTGTTCTAAGAAAATCCAGGCAAGTCCAATCAGGGAGTGGCCACTCCTCGCCCCCACTTAGATATTGTGATATTGGATCTACCCAAGAGATGACTGGTGTGGTGATGTGTGTGCGCGCGAGAGAGCGAGACTGCCAAGTTAATAACAGCGTAATTCTCAGCATGTAATAGGGAAAAAAAATATATAAATTATAAATCAAACGTAGACCAGCGGCCCACGCAGGTCCAAACAGACCGGCCCACCGGGGATTCTCCCGCACTTCCCGATGGCCAGTCCGCGCCTGCTGCAAACTCTTTAACACCTCTCCCTCCTCCCCCCACCCACCCCCTCCCGCTCCAGCTCCAACACCCCCTGTATCCCCTACTAACTCACCCTCCTTTTCCTCCTTCTCTCCCCTCATAGACTCTGATCTCTCCTCCCTCCTCCAGAGCCACAATCCGACCACGTGGGCCCTGGACCCCCTCCCCACTCACTTCTTTCAAGTTGCCGCTCCTGCTCTACTCCCCTTCATCTCCTCCCTTCTAAACACCTCTCTCCTCTCTGGCCTCTTTCCCTCTGCCTTCAAACAAGCCTCTATCACCCCCCTCCTCAAAAAACCTACCCTCGATCCCACCTCCTTCCAGAACTACCGTCCTGTCTCCCTCTTACCCTTCCTCTCTGGCAGTACACTGCCAGCTCTCTGCTTTCCTGTCTAACCACTCTCTGCTCGACCCTCTCCAATCTGGGTTCTGCTCTGCTCACTCCACTGAAACTGCTCTGGTCTGTCACTAACATGCTAAACTCTGCCTGTGCTGCCCCTCTCTCCTCTGTCCTAATTCTCCTTGATCTCTCTGCTGCCTTTGACACTGTTGATCACTCTATTCTCCTATCCTCTCTCACTGACCTGGGAATCTCTGGCACTGCTCTGGCCTGGTTCTCCTCCTCCCTCTCCGACCGCACTTACCAGGTAACCTTGCGTGGCTCAACCTCCACACCTCACCCTCTCTCAACAGGAGTCCTCCAAGGATGTCTTGGGTCCTCTCCTGTTCTCTCTCTCTCTACACCTGCTCCCTGGGCCTCCTCCTGGATGCACTTGCATCACCTCAAACTCAACCATTCTAAATCTGACCTTCTTTTCTTCCTGTCCTCATCTTTCCCCTTCTCTGATCTCTCTATCTCCATTCCTCTGGGATCTATCATGCTCTCTCCCTCCTCCTCAGCCAAGAACCTCGGAGTAACCCTGGACCCCTGCCTCTCCTACTTCCAGCACATCTCCACTCTAGCACGCACCTGCCGTTTCTTTCTGAGCAACATACAAAGAATCCGACCCTTCCTCACCAACTACTCCACGCAGCTCCTCATCCAGGCCCTGGTACTCTCCCGCCTAGACTTCTGCAACTCCCTCCTGGCCACCCATCCGCTCCAGCTCATCCAGAACTCCACTGCTTGTCTGGTGTTCTCACTGCCTCGCTTCTTCGACGCTACTCCACTGCTCCGCTCACCGCTCGCATCCAGTTCAAGACTCTTGTACTCGCTTACCAATGCCTTGACCAGACTCCTACCTCTAGACCCTCATCTCTCCCTACACCCCCACCCAACCACTCCGTTCCGCCTGCACTAGAAGACTGGCTATACCTCCTCTACGCTCCCCTGGATCCAGAGCCCGCTCCTTCTCCACCCTCGCCCCACAGTGGTGGAATGACCTTCCTACGGATGTCAGGATTGCCCAGTCCCTGACCACCTTCCGGTGCCTCCTCACCTTCCGGCGCCTCCTCAAGACACACCTCTTCAGACAACACCTGTAAAACTCAACTCTTCCCTTCTGGACAATATAGCACTCTGCCTTTAATGCACTTAATCCAATCTGTAGTATTTTGTATTTCACTTGCACTTGTATCTAACCCTGATGTAACTATCAACACTTATCTGCTCTTGAATTGCCCTGATATCAAATCGTACTGTGTTTTGTATTTGCTCTTATTAGTCATTGTATTTTGTATCTTGCTCTTAATTGTACTTTAATTCTTGATATGTATTTTATTTTGTATACAACTGTAAGTCGCCCTGGGTAAGGGCGTCTGCTAAGAAATAAAAATAAAAATAATAATAGGTACTGATAGTAGGCCAGAGTCAAAAGATTGTAGGCTACTAAGGAGTATATGGCAAAAGAAGGTCACAGATGTAGTTTGGTGCTAACTCATGCAGAGCCTTAAAAGTTAATAATTGGATTTTAAATTCCACTCTGAACTCCACTGGAAACCAATGCAGGGAAGCTAAAACTGGTGTGATGTGATTGTAAGATTTCGCCGAGTTCTGGACATATTGCAACTTGTTAAGAACATTTTTTGAAACACCAGCGAGCAAAGCATTGCAATAGTCTATACAGGAAAAAACAAAAGCATGTATAAGCTTTCCTTCCAGCTCAGTAAGACAAAGGCCAATACGAGCAATATTCCACAGGTGGAAAAAAGACACTTTAGTAGCACTGTGAATATGCTCTTCAAACGCCAAATTTGAACATTTATACCAAGATTCTTTACGCATGTGCTAGGCCAGGTCTAAATTCCATCAATAACCAGTTTAAAACTTTCGCATTTATGAAGCTGATACAAGGAGCCAACCAGCATTACCTCGGTCTTGTCAGGGTTCAGCTAGGAAATTCTGCCGCATCCAATTTTGAATATCAAGCAGAATGTTAAAGAAGATACGGCAGATTCCAAATCAGGGGTAGTGAAAATATAAATTTGAGTATTGTCAGCATAGCAGTGAAAATTAATGCTGTACTTGCGAGAAATCTGACCCACATACAGTACTGCACTTAAGTATCTACTGTACATGTGCTATAGGCACACAAATGCTCCTCTATTTACTATAGGAACTTCATTTCTTGAAATGTAATTAAAGGTTCCAGTTTTATTTAATTTTAAACCATTTCAATTCTGGATTGTAAGTACCAGCACAGTTTTTCGTTTTACTGTTAATGCAAAATAGAAGTATACAAAAAAAACATGCACATTTTTTTTTTTTTTACATAAAATGAATTTCAAATACAAAAAATAGACCAGTTTTATTCAGTATAATAAACTTTTAACCAGTTATAAAATAAATTTTGGCACATTTCCTTAAACAGCTCGCAAAAATCCTGTAGAAGAAAGAAAAACAATACATTAATTGTGTCGGATTTGAAGATATATAAGTCTTGAAATTTTGTATAGTTTATGAAACATACACAGGGGTTCAAATAAAAAAAAAAGCATGCATGTATTTATTTACAGTATTTTGAAAAGCCATATATGGATTTTAAAGTATGACATCTTTTTTTCACGTTTGACACATTCTTACTTTTGACCCGAAGGAACAACAATGTTACATCACATAAAATAGCTCAAAATAACTCAAATGTAATGTCTTGATGACAATGAGATTCATCTAATAAATAAAAAAATTCAGATTCTTTGTAAAATAAGCCTGATGCCTGCACCACTGTTATACTCTCAAAATATATTGACAGGTAAATTCACATGTATCAGTGTTGACATCTGCATATTAAGATGTTAAACATAAAACCTCAAACACTTTTGTTATCTTTTTGTATCTTGCCCACATTTTCAGTTCTCTCTTGCCTGGCAGCCAGCCAATCAACAAATATCCTTCAGCCACTTTGCTGCTTTCTTTGGAGCAGGAGGAGCTTCCTCTGCTTGATCACCTGCATTGTCTGTCATATTACTTGACAAACCAAGACATTTTGACAGGTCAGTTTGAGTTATACGCTTGCTCACAGTCTCAGTATTATTGAGGTGGCTGCTTTAATTACTATTTTTCACAAATAAATTGAGGTCCGGCGGATCAGTTATTTGGAGCGCTGAACATACAGCTTTGTTAAAAGAGACTGATGAGACTATTAGAATGGGTTAGATAATGTTGCATTATTGATAAAAGAGACAACTTGAGTGAGTCTATTCATGAATATTGATATATTAATTAAACAAGGAGTCAGTAATTACCCACCCATCCCGGTTCTGCATTTATTGCTCTGTAGCAAAACCTGTTGTAAGGTAGTGTAAAGGGTCACATATCGATGGTGAATTATGCAGGCAGTGGCCAAAGACTATCTGGAAGGTCTCATTACCAACATTTAGTTTTTTATCTGAATGGAATTTAATAAAAAAGCAAGCACTTAAAATACCGAAGAATTTACTTTCAATTGCACCCAGAAGCTAGACAGAGTCCAGCTGCTCCATGTTTGTGGGCTGTTAGCCTGGTTCATACTTCAGACTACAACATAATTTATGGTCAGTCGAGGGTCCCCGATCCTGTGCAACAGGTGGGCATTACGTCATTCACACTTTGGAAAGTCATACAGCCTTTTCTCATGCGTCAGTGACCTGAAATCGCATGGGGTCGGATGATGTTGAAAAATGTCAACATTTGCTGCATGGTCGTACGCTGGTGACCATCATGGAGCAAGACTTCCATTTTTTTTGTGATCAAATGTTTATTGGGGAAAATACAAAAACAAATCAGTATAAATACAATACACTAATTCCCTAAATTTTACATTTTCACCACCCCTCACAAAGGACCTCCCTAACCAATATCAGTTAGATAAAACTGAAGAAAGATTAATCAAGGATCTAATGGAATCTGCAACCAATCTCCAGGCCTGCACGGTCCTCTCCCCAGCGCCATGGACTCGAGCAGTAGAAAGTTCCCAGAAAGGCAAGGGTCCATTGACGATAGGGGAGGGATTGCAGAGGTTGCCAACAACAAGCTATCGTTTTTTTAGCTGCTGTGAGACCAGCCAAACAGATCTGTTTCTGCTGCAATGATAGATCAAGGGATGAGTCATCATTCAGTAATAATATGTTAGCAGAGCAAGGGATGTTCTTCTCAAGAACAGTGGACAGAACTGAAGAGACCCGATCCCAAAACATAGCCACAACAGGACCCTCCCAAACCATATGTAAAAAGGAACCAACAGTATCTAGGGGACAGTATGCACATGCAGGGGTAGGGATAAGTTTAATTTGGTAGCGTCTGCGAGGAGTTAAATAAGTTCTATGAAGATAATTAAAATGAATCAGCTGATGGTTTAGATTTTTGGAAGCAGAGTTTAGATTATCCCAAATAGTTTCCCAGCAGTTTCCCTTTTCCACGTAGTGTTAACCACCAAAGGTTTATATGATGACTTAAGGAAATGAACATAAAGTGAGGAAACCAGCCCTTTAGTTTTTCCCCCTGTATCTAACATGTCATGCAGTACATGTGAAGGCTAATCTGTCCCCCAGGGAACCCCATAGGCATGCATTGCAGAACGAAGTCGAAGGTAAAAGAAGAAAAAGGTACCTGGCAAGTCGTATTGCAATTGTAAATCTTGGAATGTGCGAAACTGTTTATCTTTGCAAACATCTGCCAAAGTATGTATCCCCTTGTCTGTCCATTGTGGAAATAAAAAGGAGGAACCGCCTGACAAGGGAGCGAAATTATAAAAAATAGGAGTATGAGAGAACCACTTGGATTGGCATTTAATATGCTTTTCCACTAAGTGCCAAATTGTAATTAAATGAGACTTTATAGGGCCAAAATTAAGTTTACATCGCTTGAGAGGAAGAGCAGAGTAAGGTAAGTCTTGGAGTCTATGTGGATATACTAGGTTTTCCTCTAACGGTCGCCATGAAACAGGAGCATTAAGCCTGTAAGCTGCCCAGAGCTGTGTTGTCCTCCAACGCTGTAGCTCTGAGGTGGCTGCATGGTGGGTCTGTAGTGTGAAAAAAAAGTCAGCGCGAGGGTGGTAGCGGTGAGCTGAGCCTAAAAAATAATTGGATATTCTAAATTGGGAGAAACCGATAAACAACAATTGCCGACTACTAAAAAAAGTTTGATAAAGACAAACCCCCAGCGGATTTCTCACGCTGCAAAGTAGACCACTTGAGACGCAGACGCATCCCCCTCAATATGAATTTAGAAATCATAGATCATTATTCCAATATCCAGAAGGGGGAGCGAGAGGCAGCATAGCTAAAGAAATTAATGTGTGGTAGTACATTCATTTTTATTGTGGAGATGCAGGCTTGAAGTGAGATAAGGAGATGCAGCCATATATTTAAAAATCAGCTTCCACCTGCTTAAATATCTTATTAAAATTAATTAGTGCGATGGACTGCAAGGTGGAGCGAATGTCTACCCCAAGATATTTAAAATGTTTAACCACCGGAATGTCTAAAGGTAAAACTATATCCTTCATTGCAGCATTCAAGGGCATTAGAGCGGATTTAGACCAATTAATTTTGTATCCCGAAAACAAACTGAAATCATCAAAAATAGACAAAAGGTGGGGGAGTGATTGGGGAACATTATTAACAAATAGCAATACATCATTGGCAAAAAGTGAAATATGGTGCTGTGTATTATTGAGAATGATAGGAGAATGAGTGGTAGAGTGGCGGATAGCCTGAGCAAATGGTTCAAGTGACAGGGTAAATAGCAGAGGGGATAGCGGGCAGCCCTGACGAGTACCCCTGGAGAGAGCAAACTACCTGTGAGCACCATCGCAGTGGGATTGGCATATAGAGTTTTAACCATATTAATAAACTCAGTACCTAGACCCATATAGTCTAGAGTCGACCAGAGGTATTCCTATTCGAGACGATCGAAAGCCTAACAGCACACGGGGTATCAAAATCCATGGCCATGTGAATAATATGAAGAAGGCGGCGAACATTATCAGAGGCTAGATGAGTCTTGATGAAGCCTGTTTGATTGTGATGAATTAGTTTAGTCATGTAAGTAGAGTTGAAGCTCGTGGCCACACTGCTGGGCTTTGCCAGTTGCTATGTGCAGTGTGACTGCAAGTCTTTCTGCATGTGTCACTGCATCACATATGTATTTTTGTGTTGAAGCAATGGTCCCAATCTGTTTAACAGATCGTCAAACCTTTCACCTGTCATTCTAAAATACCGCAAATATCTCTCACTGTCACATACCCACATCTCTCTAATGAATGTATGAAATTCTCCTTTTCTAAAATGTAATTTATTCCAATTAAGCAAATGCAGTTGGTATTTAAAGTATGAAGGACAATAAAAAAGGCTGCGATACGATGTGTCCTTCGTACAGCAATAGTGAAGGTCACAGCTTTTATAGCTGTCTGTGCCTGACTATCTCATTCATCTGCGACAAATCTATCACCAGAATTAAGGCTGCATATTTCATCTGGACAAGGAGGAAAGTTTCAGATACTGTAAAGCCATAAATATTTGAGAGCCTTTTACAGGGCCGCCGAGAGACGTCATGGGCCCCGGAGAAGGATTGGTATGCCCCCCCCCATGGTACTACATTCATCCGACTTTCTAGTATACTGTAGTCTAAACCAAGCTTCTAAACCAAGCAATGATACTTGCAATCTTAGCAGTGTCTGAGGAAGATCATTTCAACCGATACAGTATTTTGATAATGGGTTTAAAGGAAACTGTCAATGACGCCTAGAAGTTTCAATATCTCAATTAAAATCTGCAGTAGGATAGTTTACTTTTTCTCAAAGTAGTTATGTTTAAGTTATTTATGGTATTCAAACTTTTTTTTTAGGTAAGTGAATAAATATTTTTTTTGTACAAACTCCACGTGTAATATTAAATCGGAAGCATACTTAACATCAAATAAGATAAGTTTTTAGCATAAACTACATTTTAATGGTGTTGCTATACACTATTTTATTTATCCTGTGCCAAAAATAAACCACTCATCTCTGCTCTTAACTAATAGCCTGTATTGGTAAATATATTTGTATTTTAATATAAACCAATCATTCTCTAATTGTGTTTACCACCAGCTGAAGAAAGTACTTTATTTATTTTACACAATACAATTTTTTTTGTAAAACAAACTGCTGCACCACGTTGTTTTGAGCAAATTATAGATCTTAATAGAATAATTCATACTGTGTATATATTGTGCAACTTTAGGGTTCTTTTAAAGTTTTTAAAAGTCTTAAAAAAAAATACATAAAATCGCTATGCCTTTTTTTCAGCTTTTTGGTGTAGTAAAATATGAAACGCGAAAGTTCAAATCATTGTGTTATTTATTTATTTAGGAGACGCCTTTATCCAAGGCGACTTACAGAGACTAGGGTGTGTGAACTATGCATCAGATGCAGTGTCACTTACAACTACGTCTCACCCAAAAGTCGGAGCACAAGGAGGTTAAGTGACTTGCTCAGAGTCACACAATGAGTCAGTGGCTGAGGTGGGATTTGAACCGAGGACCTCCTGGTTACAGCCCTTTTCTTTAACCACTGGACCACACAGCCTCCTGTGAAGAAGTATTTGACAGCACCTGGATACACAATCATTACACAACAGAAGCACATCGTCTCGGTGTGCAGTACTGGAGTTTTTCTTTTTAATGTGGTGGTGGGAACGTGAAGTATTTTATATATATTAAAAAAAAAAAAATGTTCCCCTTCATCAGGGCCCCCCGCCCTCTCGGTGGGCCTGGCCTTTTATTAAGTGTTTTACACGTATGAAAAAAAATGCAAAACATTTTTGTCACGAATATCAAATTTCACATATGTCCGGTCCTCTTTTTCGATTCGCCTTTGTTTATCCTTGGAAGGGAAGCAATTAAAGTAATGGACATCAATTGACCTGCTGCTAACTGGACAATACAAGAGAGACACTGTTAGTGCCTGTGTGCACGATACTTGTTAGTTTATTATTTTGGTACTATTTGTTGGTGAACCCATAATTACTGTTTAGGAATTATCACTGTATCCAAAGTTAATGCAGGGAGCTGGACTCCTTGGCCCAGATATTCGAAAGGTTTGCGCACCGCGCAGAGGGTTATGCGCATCGCAAATGGCCGTTATGCACAAAATGTGCCATATTTGAAACTTCTTTTTGCATGCCACAATCCATTTTGCGCTGTGCACAAATATAATGTATGCATAGTGCAATTTGGTGGGAGTGGCCGACAATTTGCGAGATCCTGCCATTTTCGAAACTGTGCGCCAAGCACAAAACCAGTTTTGCGAGGCACAAAATAACGCTTTTAAAAAGCAAGCCTTAACTCCGCAAACATCACTCCAGCACTCACTCACTAAAGTTAAATGCAGTCGCTTTCTGAGGTACGACAACAATGGGAAACACCCAGTCATACAAGGTTCCATCCACATCTATATAATGATTATATTCAAAAGAACGATTGTGATAGCAGCATCACTAGTGTTAATACATGTTTAAAAAAAAAACAGGGAAGCTGCAATCATGATCGTTCTTTCGGACCGAAAAACTAATCACTTTCCCAAGCACGCTTTCTTGGTGCTGAAAGAATAACTCCTAAAACAGAATCAAGAGTACAGCACGGTATCATAGTGCATACCGTCGGTGTGTAACATAGACCGAGCCGGCAGATACGAAACAACTACCTGTATAATGCAGGAAAGCTAATAGACACATACAGCAGTATATCAACCATAGATCGATCAAGCAACAGTTTGCACCTCCTTACCTTGCATTCCATAGATTTCAGTGTCAAAGACACTGCTTATACAGCAGTAGGCTAGGAGACTGATTACTGTATTGGTAAATTTTGTTGGCGTTTTGGATGTAAAATGTACAAAAGGTGCTCCTTTCTTATTCCACTGCACATTCAGCCTGTTTTATTTAAGTTGAATATATATATATATATACATAACTTTGTCAAGTTATGTGTGTATATATACACTGATTGTACAAAACATTAGGAACACCTGCTCTTTCCATGAAATAGACTGACGAGGTGAATCCAGGTGAAAGCTATGATCCCTTATTGATGTAACCTGTTAAATCCACTTCAATCAGTGTAGATGAATGGGAGACAGGTTAAAGAAGGATTTTTAAGCCTTGACACAATTGAGACATGGATTGTGTATGTGTGCCATTCAGAGGGTAAATGGGCAAGACAAAAGATTTAAGTGCCTTTGAACGGGGTATGGTAGTAGATGCCAGGTGCGCCGGTTTGAGTGTGTCAAGAGCTGCAACGCTGCTGGGTTTTTTACGCTGAACAGTTTCCCGTGTGTATCAAGGATGGTCCACCACCCAAAGGACAACGACAGGCCAGTGGTCGAAAACGGCTCATTGATGAAAGAGGCCAAAGCAGGCTGACACAAATTGTGCAGAGCAACAGACGGGCTACAGTTAGTCAACTGACAGTCCAGTACAACATTGGTGCCGACAGACCCATAAAAGAATGCACAACTCGTCGAACCTTGACACAAATGGGGTATGGCAGCCGACGACCTAACAGAGTTCCACTTCTTTCAGCAAAACACAAGTAACTGCGGTTACAGTGGGCTAAGGAACGAAAACACTGGACACTGGAGGATTCGTTCCTGCTGTTTCACGCTGATGGGAGGACTAGGGTATGGAGAAAACCACGAGTACATGCATCCATCATGCCGCGTGTCAACATTGCAGGCTGGTGGTTGTGGTGGTGGTGTGATGGTGTGGGGTGTGTTTTCATGGCACACATTGGGCCTCTTAAAAGTGGAGCAACGTTTGAATGCCACAGGATATCTGAACATCATTGCCAATCAGGTGCATCCCTTCATGGCAGCAGTGTATCCATCTGCTAATGGATTTTTTCAGCAGGATAGCCCCATGCCACAAGGCTAGGATTGTCCAGGAATGGTTCCACGAACATGACAGTGAATTCAGCTTACTGCAGTGGCCTGCCCAGTCACAAGATCTCAATCCAATTGAGCATCTGTGGGATGAGATGGAACAAGCTATTCGGAGTAGAGATCCACTACCAGCCAACTTGACACAACTGTGGAAAGCATTGGAGTCAACATGGGCCAGCATCCCTGTGGAACTCTTTCGACACCTTGTAGAGTCCATGCCCTGACGAATTGAGGCTGTTCTGAGGGCAACTCAATATTAGGAAGGTGTTCCTAATGTTTTGTACACTCAGTGTATAATGAGTGTAATGACAGGTGTTTTCCAGTCAAAACCAAAGGTTTATTGATTTAAACAGAAAAGACAATCACTCAGATGTATTCAAACTGACAAAAATTCAAACAGGATTAAAAAAAAAAAAACACAATTTAAACAGACTGGACCATTAACCATGGCCAGCTGGTGGAAGAGTGCCGGCAGTGCCTGGCCAATAACTGTCCCAAATGTCCGTGCGGGAGTACCCGTTTCCGTCCTGTTGTTGTTCCATTAAACCGGCGCACTCTGTCTCTGAATCCCCGGTTGGAACTCCACGCGAGGTGTTTGTTTATAAGTCCCACGGTCCAGACTCTAGCCCTGCAGGTAGGTGTCCGTGGATTAATCCTGGATCTGAATAGGCAGATCCCCACAGCCCCTGTGGCAAACAGGGATTTGCAGACACAAAAGATTCCCAGAATCTCTTGTAACAGCTAGACAGCACTGCAGCGAGTGTACTCTGACTCACAACAATATTAACACAACCTACTATTGCCATAACATAACATACTAGACTATCCAGCTTAATTTGGAGAAAGAAAAAAATATATTCTAAAACTAGTGTAAGAGGTGCAAACTAGGACAAAATATTTTAGAAACCAGGCCCTTTTTACCAATTTTTTGCATGACCTAGTATTTTGCTTGAATGGTACTGCACATGATTGTGTATCAAGTTAATTCTGGTTTTTACCAAGACATTCAGTAATCACTCTTAGTTTACCACAGTACATTTGCACTGTTTTTTACTTTTGTGATTATAGTATGGATTTACCATAGTTTACCATGATTTGCTATGTTTTTGTGTTTTTATATATTTACAATGCGTATCTTTGCTATAACATTCTTTTGCAATGCTTTTACTATGGCACACTTTTTATAAAGACAATCTGTTCTATGTTCTGCAGTGTGAGAAAACTTTTAATCAGTTTGAAGAATGTCTAAATAAAATATGTGCCAGTTCATCTCTGTAACTTTCATTAACACGTACTGGAAGAAATATTCTGCATTATTAAAAGCAGAGATTTTCTTAGAGCTAATCCATTAATCTCAAAGACATGGTGACTAAATCTATAATGCATCATTTATCAAATTTTTCATTTAGGAAAAGTGGCTGCAGGCTGATGTCTATGTACAGTATTATACCGGACATCAATTATGATTGGAGTAGCGAATAATGATGTTGGTACCTAATCTTGCTAGCATGCATTTCAGTATTTAATTAATTTCAGTATCAATTCTTTTTTATATATATATATAGCTTGGGGACATTTAAGATAAGTAACTGTCTACTAAATTGGGTCTTAATGATGTTTAGGATAAAATGTAGATCTTTTTATCCGTTATGTTCTGAATTCTCTTAGGTCAGAGTGAATAAGCAGTGCTTGTTATGATAACCACAACTCTGCATTAAACTGACATGCTTAGTGATTCAAACAGCATGCAGGGATTCAATATTTTAAGACTGAAGCAAAAGTGGGCAAAGTGAGTTGCCCAGCATTAACAGAAGGGGATATTGTGAACTCTGTAGGTTAAACATAGGACAATGCATTTCTATCAGAGTTGTAATGACTCGAGTCAATGATTTGATTTGACTTGGAATCAAGTCGCAATTTTTCGTGACTCGACTCGAGTCATTGCCATGAAATGACTCGACTTGACTTGAGTCCCTGCAAGCAAAGATTCGACTCGACTCCCTGCTCAAAAGACCTGAAAAAAGTCTTCATCTGACTTGAGTCATTGTCTTCATGATAAAATCAATAACAAACTTATTTCATTTTCAACACACGCAGATCTTGTCATTTTGCACATAAACAGGTTAAGACCATTGCAAGGAAAGAGAAAACACCTTTCTAACCTATTGATGATTTGCACATACGTCACCAAATCACGTGACCTAAGTGTGGTCGGCCATTTTGGACGTCAAAAAACTTTGGATGTCCTATTGACAACCTGCGAAGATGTAGAACTTTTTTTTAAAACACTTTTTCATTCACAACTCATTCAGACCAAAAAACCATACTTGACATTGTCCGCTGAAGTCAGTCATCTCAGAGGTGAACATTGAGATAGATACATCAAGAAAATTCTGCTCGCTGGCCTTCAAAATGATGTGTATTTGCTGCGACAGGACATCCCTGCCTGACTTCACGCCTCACGATATACAGACGTGCTCAAATTTGTTGGTACCCTTACAGCTCATTGAAATAATGCTTCATTCCTCCTGAAAAGTGATGAAATTAAAAGCTATTTTATCATGTATACTTGCATGCCTTTGGTATGTCATAGAATAAAGCAAAGAAGCTGTGAAAAGAGATGAATTATTGCTTATTCTACAAAGATATTCTAAAATGGCCTGGACACATTTGTTGGTACCCTTTAGAAAAGGTAATAAATAATTGGATTATAGTGATATTTCAAACTAATTAGTTTCTTGAATTGGTATCACACATGTCTCCAATCTTGTAATCAGTCATTCAGCCTATTTAAATGGAGAAAAGTAGTCACTGTGCTGTTTGGTATCATTGTGTGCACCACACTGAACATGGACCAGAGAAAGCAAAGGAGAGAGTTGTCTGAGGAGATCAGAAAGAAAATAATAGACAAGCATGGTAAAGGTAAAGGCTACAAGACCATCTCAAAGCAGCTTGATGTTCCTGTGACAACAGTTGCAAATATTATTAAGAAGTTTAAGGTCCATGGAACTGTAGCCAACCTCCCTGGGCGTAGCCGCAAGAGGAAAATCGACCCCAGAGTGAACAGAAGGATAGTGCGAATGGTAGAAAAAGAACTAAGGATAACTGCCAAAGAGATACAAGCTGAACTCCAAGGTGAAGGTACGTCAGTTTCTGATCGCACCATCTGTCGCTTTTTGAGCGAAAGTGGGCTCCATGGAAGAAGACCCAGGAGGACTCCACTTTTGAAAGAAAAACATAAAAATGCCAGACTGGAATTTTCCTAAAATGCATATTGACAAGCCACAATCCTTCTGGGAGAATGTCCTTTGGACAGATGAGTCAAAACTGGAGCTTTTTGGCAAGTCACATCAGCTCTATGTTCACAGACGAAAAAATGAAGCTTGCAAAGAAAAGAACACCATACCTACAGTGAAACATGGAGGAGGCTTGGTTATGTTTTGGGGCTGCTTTGCTGCGCCTGGCACAGGGTGCCTTGAATCTGCGCAGGGCACAATGAAATCTCAAGACTATCAAGGCATTCTGGAGCGAAACGTACTGCCCAGTGTCAGAAAGCTCTGTCTCAGTCGCAGGTCATGGGTCCTCCAACAGGATAATGACCCAAAACACACAGCTAAAAGCACCCAAGAATGGATAAGAACAAAACATTGGACTATTCTGAAGTGGCCTTCTATGAGTCCTGATCTGAATCCTATCGAACATCTATGGAAAGAGCTGAAACTTGCAGTCTGGAGAAGGCACCCATCAAACCTGAGACAGCTGGAGCAGTTTGCTCAGGAAGAGTGGGCCAAACTACCTGTTAACAGGTGCAGAAGTCTCATTGAGAGCTACAGAAAACGTTTGATTGCAGTGATTGCCTCTAAAGGTTGTGCAACAAAATATTAGGTTAGCGGTCCCATCATTTTTGTCCATGCCATTTTCATTTGTTTTATTATTTACAATATTATGTTGAATAAAAAATCAAAAGCAAAGTCTGATTTCTATTAAATATGGAATAAACAATGGTGGATGCCAATTACTTTTGTCAGTTTCAAGTTATTTCAGAGAAAATTGTGCATTCTTCGTTTTTTGTGGAGGGGTACCAACAAATTTGAGCACGTCTGTATATCACTATGTAATAAACAACATCTCCCTGTACACCGGCCAAGATCTCAAGGCATACAAAAGCCTTGATGCATACCTGTATTTCGTATCAGGATGGGTGACATGTTTGCATCAGTGGCTAAACTGACATGACCGGAGAGAAAGTTTAAAAGATTAATTTGTTTTCATACTTTTTTCAGTACAGTATTATGTTTTGTTATGCCATTAGGACTCCAACAGACACCTTTTTATTATGTTTTGTGATTTTGTGAAACAATATCTGTTACTTAAAAATGTCTCATGACATTTAATGGGAAAAGACACTCCATAGCTCAGCTTACACTTAGAGGAGAGATGTAGTACAGATTCTGTTACCTGTGAATTATATAAAATTTTGCTTCAGTTTCTTTATTTTACTATTTGTCTCATATGTGTTAAAACATTGAAGTAATATCTCAACATGATTATATGCCACCAAATTTCCTTTCATTTGGTTAATGTATCTGAAACAAAACTATAAGGGGGAGTGTCAGTGTTGAGAAGTGAGAAAATATTAGCTATGTTATTTGTTTTGTGGTATCATTCATTACTAAACACCCAACCCAATTAAGCACAGAGAAAGGGGTATTTATACAATGGCAAAATGTGCTTATAAATAGATCAAGGAATCAAATTTACTAAAATGGAAAGATGAAAACAAAGCAGAAACCGTGGACTTAATGGTGAACAGTGCCTATAGTAAGTATTCACCCCCCTTGGATGTTTTCACAGTTTGTTGTGTTACAACCTGAAATCTTGATGCACTTATATTGGATATTTTTCCTTTGATTTACACAACTTACTCAACACTTTCAATGTGTGAAAAAATGGGGGGTGGGGGGGCAATAACAGTGGTTCACATGATTTCAGATTAAATACACCCTTCTCTGTAAGGTCCCACAGTTGGATAGTTCATTCAAAGCAAAGATATTACCATGGAGACCAAGGAGCTTTCAAAACAACTCTGAGATAAAGTTGTGGAAAGGCACAGATCAGGGGAGGGGTATAAAAAGATTTCAAAGTCATTGACTATCCCTTGGAGCACAGTCAAGTCGATCATTAAGAAGTGGAGGGTATACGGCACCACCCAGAATCTGCTTAGAGCAGGCCGTTCTCCCAAACTGAGCAGCCGGGTAAGAAGGGCATTGGTCAGAGAAGCCAGCAAGATGCCAATGACAACTCTGAAAGACCTACAGTGTTCCATGGCTGAGGTGGAAGAAGCTGTCCATGTGTCAACAATAGCTCAGGTACTCCACAATTCTGGCCTGTATGGAAGAGTGGCAAGAAAGAAGCCATTTCTGAAAAAAGCCCACGTAAAATCCTGCTTGGAATTTGCAAAAAGGCATGTGGGAGACTCTGAAAAGATGTGGCAAAAGATTCTATGGTCCGATGAAACAAAAATTGAACAATTTGGCCTAAATGCAAAGCGTTATATCTAGCACAAACACAGCACATCACCTGGGTAACACCATCCCTACTGTGAAGCATGGTGGTGGCAACATCATGTTATGGAGATGCTTTTCATCGGCAGGGACTGGGAAGCTTGTCAGGGTAGAGGGCAAAATGGATGGAGCTAAATACAGGCAAATCCTTGAGGAAAACCTGCTTCAGTCTGCAAAAGACCTAAGACTGGGAAGGAGATTCATCTTTCAGCAAGACAATGACCCCAAGCACACAGTCAAAGCGACACTGGAGTGGCTTAAAAACAAGAAAGTGAATGTCCTAGAGTGGCCCAGTCAAAGCTCGAACTTGAATCTGATTGAGAATCTGTGAAGATTGAATCTAGAAGATTGCTGTCCACCAATGATCCCCATCCAACTTGACAAAGCTTGAACAATTTTGTCAAGAAGAATGGGCGAATATTGCACAATCTAGATGTGCAAACCTGGTAGAGACTTACCCCAAAAGACTCACAGCTGTAATTGCTGTCAAAGGTGGTTCTACCAAGTATTGACTCAGGTGGGTGAATACTTATCTAACCAAGACATTTCAGTTTTTTATTTTTTATTTCTCATTAACTGTTGTTTCACAATAAAAATGTTCTTGCCTCTTCAAAGTGTTAAGTAGGTTGTGTAAATCAAAGGAAAAAAAATCTAATTTAAATGCATCAAGATTTCAGGTTGTAACACAACAAACGTCCAAGGGGGGTGAATACTTACTATAGGCACTGTAAGTGGGGTACGTATGACCACTATTGTGCATCCTAATTTTGTATTTAACAGATTTTTTTATTTTTTTATGTATAGATTGCTAATCTCCTGTAAAACTAATATGATTAAATCAAGATATCGTGAACTGTCAGAACCAGTGCTTAATTTGTGCCTGGGCTTGGTGTTATGCCAAAAACTGTCATCGGCAGAAAAGGGTCTTTACTGTCATTTGTGCGCATGCGAATTCATCTGCGCGTGCCTACTGCAAACTTGTCATTTTCATTGCCAAATACTATCAGCAGTCAATAAAAATGAGTGTCTTAGAACTTGTTGGACTGGAAGATGTTTTTTTATTTTTTATCTGAGGGCAAATTCCCTATTACAAGTACCAAGAAATGCAAAGAAGTACAAGGCGGTACTCAGAGACGTTCACTTTGGAACGTAAGTATTGAAACACCTTTACAGAACTGAGTAGAGAAGTTTGGAAATCTGCCGTGAAACTGAGTAGCTAATTTTGGAAATCTGCTGCCAACTTTAAATTTTAGAGGAATGTTTTACTTAATTCAGCTATATATTTTGACACTTTAAGACTGCATGGTCATGTTTTTCATAAGTAAAGCAGAACTTATTGTAACCTGGCATACCTAATGAGTTACATGTATTGTGCTATAGATGTTTTCCAACTGGTATAGGCTAATATAGTGCTTAAACTTTCTTATTAAAGATGCAGCCAAACGGAATAGTTTATTCCAAGCAGAAAGAGCAAGTTTATGGCGTACACTATTTACTTGATTTAACTTAAAAAGTAGACAAGTATTGTGAAGAGAGCCAACAGATCACCCATAACCACACTATTAATATATATATATTTTTCCTAATATGATGTGCATGTTTGTTAATATTAATGCACTGCGTGTTTCACAGTGTATGGTGGGCATATAATCTGTGAAGAGTTGATTTTTATTGATGATGTTAGGATATGTATTGTACATGGATTTAGGAGTACAAACTTGCTTAAATGATTAATTTGTTCAGATTGTTCATACAGTAATCTAAAGGTTATAATGTTATAAGCTATAACCTTTAAAATCACAATGTTATAATGTACCGTTCTTAGAAAAAAAAAAAAGAATACCCAGTAAAGATTTATTTTTTTATAACATTTTCTGTATATATATTTTTTTATAGAATATTTAGTAGGGGTCCATCCAAACATTTTATATGAACAATTTGTCATGTGGTATATTTAATGTGCTATATGGTATATACATTGTTGGCTTTACAGAATGTCTTGCAAATATCTCACTAATTAATCATGTTTTTTATTTTATTTTAGGCAATGAACTGTATTATATAGGGAAAGATAAGGCAGGAAAAAGGCAGGTTGTGTTTATTATTATTATTATTATTATTATTTATTTATTTCTTAGCAGACGCCCTTATCCAGGGCGATTTACAGTCGTAAGCAAATACATTTCAAGAATCACAGTACAAGTGATAATACAATTAAGAGCAACATAAATACAATGACTTTGGTTCTAGCAAGTACAAGTATGACAAAATACGATTCAATAATGGAGCAGATAACAGTGTCAGTGATAGTTGCATCAGGATATAATTAAATACAAAATACTACAGATTAAATAACACTTGCCAGATTACAATAATCTAAAGTACAGGATTAAATGCAGTAAAATAGGGGGCAGATAAGAGCAAGTAAAGCACATTTAAAGAAGAGTGATAAGTGTCCAGGGAAGGTGGTCAGGGACTGGGCAGTCCTGACATCTGTAGGAAGGTCATTCCACCACTGCAGGGCGAGGGTGGAGAAGGAGTGGGCTCTGGAGGCACGGGAGCGTAAAGGAGGTAGAGCCAGTCTTCTAGTGCAGGAGGAGCGGAGAGGTCGAGTGGGGGTGTAGGGAGAGATGAGGGTCTGGAGGTAGCTGGGTGCAGTCTGGTCAAGGCATCTGTAGGCTAGTACAAGAGTCTTGAACTGGATGCGAGCACCCAACTGGACCGAACACCCAACCACGAGTGAAAGAAAATGTGTCTATATATACTGTTGTGCTGGGATTCAATTACTAATTAATTATTCACTTGAATCCCAGCACGTGAATTAATTCTGTGCAACCCCGTGCTCACATATTACATTTAACCAGCACGTGAAGTGATTTGTGCCCTCCTCGTGCCTAAATACAAATCTACCTTTTTAAATCACACGTGAAACACAGACCCGTTTATATCCCGTGTACCAATGACTATACACCAACATTTACACACGCACGCAACATAGAACACATAATATGCACACAGGGGCGGGGTACATTGCCACATATACCCCCCCCCCCCTGTGCAAAGCACACATGGCCTCAATGGCCACCTCCCCCCTTAAAAATCCAGCAGTCCAGGACAAAGTCTCGGGCTGGGAAGGGAGGCTTCAGTGGGCCCATGGCTGGCCATGCTGTCAGCACCCCTGCCGGTAGTGGCACGGCTGACAGCCTGCTAGTCCACGCTTGCAGCGAAATTGCTGCGGGGGATGCTGGTCTCCTGACCTCTCCCCCTTCCTTCGTAGCCGGTAGCTCCCCTTGGTGGGGCTCCGACCACAGTACTGCCGGCAGCGAAGAAGCTGCAGTGGGAGCAGGTCTCCGGACCTCCCCCACGATCTCCGGCAGCGAAACTGCTGCTGGGGTTGGTGGTCTCCAAACCTCCTCCCCCTTCTTCGTGGCCGACAGCTCCCCTTTCTGGGGCTCCGGCCACCGTACTCCCTGTGGTGGAGGTACGGGAAGCAGAGACAGCTCCTGCTGTTCTGCTTCTGGCAGTGGCGGAGGCAGAGGCAGCTCCTGCTCCTCTGCTCCTGGAAGTGGCAGAGGCAGCTCCTGCTCCTCTGCTCCTGGCGGTGGTGGTGGCGGAGGCAGAGGCAGCTCCTGCTCCTCTGCTCCTAGTGGAGGAAGCGGTGGGGGTGGCGGAGGCAGAGGCAGCTCCTGCTGCTCTGCTCCTTGCGGTGGTGGTGGCGGAGGCAGAGGCAGCTCCTGCTCCTCTGCTCCTAGTGGAGGAAGCGGTGGAGGTGGCGGAGGCAGAGGCAGCTCCTGCTGCTCTGCTCCTTGCGGTGGAGGCAGAGGCCATGGGGCTGATGCTGGCCACTCAGAGGGAGGCTGTGGCGGTGCTGGCTCCCTCTGCTGTGGCGGCTGGGCTGGTGTGCGCCGTGCTCCCTTCAGCAGCATAAATAGAAGCTGCTGGGGGACACCAGCATCCTGCCCTTCTCCCCCCCAGAAAAATTCAGGGGGTTGAGCCTGTAACTCCTCCCCTTCTGGCTCTTGGGACGGCAGCGATGGCTCCTCCCCCTTTAGCTCTCGGGATGGCAGCAGCAGGTGAACCAACAGGTATTCTCCCTCTGCTGGCAGCTTGGGTCCTAGGACTGTGGAAGCCCCGACTCCTCCCTTTTGGGCTGTGGACGCACCGACTCCTCCCTTTTGGGCTGTGGACGCACCGACTCCCCCCTCTTGGGCTGTGGACGTTCGGGCTCCCCCCACTCAGGCGTAGGACGTTCGGGCTACTCCCACTCAGGCTTAGGACGTTCGGGCTCCTCCCACTCAGGCGTAGGACGTTCGGGCTCCTCCCACTCAGGCGTAGGACGTTCAGGCTCCTCCCACTCAGGCGTAGGACGTTCGGGCTGCTCCCGCTTGGGCTGTGGCCGCTCAGGCTCCTCCCGCTTGGGTTGTGGATGCTCAGGCTCCTCCCGCTCGGGCTATGGACGCTCAGGCTCCTCCCGCTCGGGCTGTGGACGCTCTGGCTCCTCCCGCTCGGGCTGTGGACGCTCTGGCTCCTCCCGCTTGGGCTGTGGAGGCAAAACCAGCAGGCATTCTTCCTCTGCTGGTGGAGACGGGGACAGCAGGCATTCTTCCTCTGCTGGTGGACCTGCTACCTGGGCTGTTGTAGTTATGACCGCCTCCAGGTAGCTGAGGACGAACTCCACACCTTCCTCCCAGGTGCTTACGGTCTGTTCCCTCGCATACGCCTCCCATCGCTCTCTGTCCATAAACCGCAGGAACCGGACGGCTACTGGTATAGACTGGGCCTCCAGCCCAGCATTCTCCAGGATCCAGTCCCGTCTTCTGCCATTTTTTTTTTTTTCCTCTTTTTTTTTTTTAATCCAAAAATGCGGTTCCTGCTCTGGCCTGAGTCCTGGCGGCGCTGTAAATCCCACGCAGGACACCACGTGTCAGAAAGACGGCCGGAGTGGGTGGCGTCAGACCAGAAGCAGGAAATAAACAGACAGAGATGTGGGGTTTGGTGAAGCTGAGCGAATGCTTTCACTCAGCATTTAATAAACAGAACAGAAAATAAAAGGTTGGAACACAAAAACACAGGACATGACACTTGCGCCAAAATAAATAGACAAACAAAACGTACTAAACACTTAAACAGACAGACGAACAAACACGGTGAGTGAAAACACTTATTATTTACTCTTTCTTTCACTTTTACCTCCGTCTCCAATCCCGTTCTCCACTCACCGAATACCCAACCACGAGTGAAAGAAAACGTGTCTATATATACTGTTGTGCTGGGATTCAATTACTAATTAATTATTCACTTGAATCCCAGCACGTGAATTAATTCTGTGCAACCCCGTGCTCACATATTACATTTAACCAGCACGTGAAGTGATTTGTGCCCTCCTCGTGCCTAAATACAAATCTACCTTTTTAAATCACACGTGAAACACAGACCCGTTTATATCCCGTGTACCAATGACTATACACCAACATTTACACACGCACGCAACATACAACACATAATATGCACACAGGGGCGGGGCACATTGCCACAGGGGGTCATTTTGGTCAGAAGAAACCCCTTAAGAAGATAGAGGCTAGATTCTACTGAAGAAGCATGACAAGACATTTGTACAGGGGTATGATACAGCAGAGCAGTTCTAAAGTTCCTATTGGAATTAAACTGAAACAGAGTATTATTATCAGAGTTATTCTGTGTAAACATTTTGACAGGAAAAGAGTCAATACAATAAAAAAACCAAACACATATTGAATAATACCAAGCAGGCAGTAATTCACAATGTTTTGAAGTGCTTTACATCTTTTTCAAGGGAGTCTAGGATTGAATTCATGGGTTTTTAATGGCAGGATAACCATTTATCATTGCTTCATATTTTATATTTGTATGAATGTTAACATCTTTTTATTATATATTAGTTTATACTCTCATTTTGTTTACAGATGTCTCTGTGACAAGTGTCAATGGACACAAAAAATCTAAATGGTATGCCCAGTCCTCAAGCCAGTTCCCATTGAAGGGACTTGGTTTTTACTGGGAATTGACTTGATTGGGCCATTTGTTAGGTCAAACAAGGGGTATAGGTTTGTTTTAACAGCAACAGATTATTTCATGAAGTGGCCTGAAGCTGTACCTATATCCACTAAAGACGCACAGAGTGTGGCAAGTGCTCTTGCCAACATATTTTACAGGTAAGTTATTTGTATGATATCACATTTACATTTATTACACTTTGTACTTGGATAAAGTATGTAAAATAACAAAGTATTTCAATTTGTTACCTTTCACTCATTTTTAACAGTGGTGCTTTTTGACTTACTTATTAAGTACATGGTTTAATTTTTTTTCAGGTCAGTTTGGAGCTTTTCTCCAAATGGGGAACAAAGCATGAAGTTCCTTCAGCATACCATCCACAGACGAATGGGCTGGACGAGCCAACAAATCAAACTTTGAAAACCGCTTTGTCAAAGCTGGTTAATAGCAAATAAGATGACTGGGAAGAGTTCCTGGAACCAGTCCTGTTTGGTTACAGAACATCAGTGCACTCCTCCATAAATTTCACCCAATTTTATCTAATGTATGAGAGAGAAGCCAGACTTCCCTGTGAAGTGGAAACTATCATGGAAAACAAATACTTAAAACAATAGGGTATGCATGAGGCATGGATGAGAGGAGACATTTCTGATGTGATTATTATAATATTTAGGGCTTCTATTTTTCGAGTTTTATTAATTGTATTTTTCAGTGCTTATTTTTAGCAATTTTTGAGTTTTATGTAAATCGTTTTTTTCGGGGCTTTCGTTTTTGATATACTGTATGAAATTAGTGTTTTTGGTTACTTTCCAAAATGCTTGAGCTTTTTTTTTGGTCAAAATATGTATAGTAGTAACTCGACAGTACTTGCACACTTAAGTTGTACCTTCTTTCCTTTGCTGTCTTCCACAAAGAAATCCCTATGGTCACGGGCACATTCTTCTGGGGTTTTTGTGTGTAGCCATTTTTGTACCTTTTGCCACAATTCTGTTTTAAATCTGTTTTAAATCCTGTGAATTTTAACTGTAATCCCGCTAACAAGCCTCCATCCTGATTGTAATCTCGTTTTAAATCTCGCAAGCGGAGTCTCCAATAGAAATGTAGGAATGTGCTGTCACTCAGTAGTTGGGGCAGGTTTAAAGTATTGAGAACAAATCAATGACAGATACAAGTCAGGAAGGCGGGACATTGCCCAGCAGCACTGGGAAATGTATTTATTATTATTTTTGTAGTAAGTTTTATTTTTTAATGAGAAAAGGGTAAAGTTAACGTCAATTGATTAACCATTACCACAGTTTTTCCGGTGTTTATTGGCTATCAACAGATTTCATTTTTTTGTATCAGGGGTGTTTTATTGGGTTTTATCGGTTTGTGACGGGGGACTGCCCCGTCTTTATGAACGTGGTTGGGACTGGCAGGGAGGGGGTTAAAATTCCTCCCTGCCAGGAAAACATGTGAGAATGTGGCTGGAGCCCTAATTGAATAATCAGCAATTATTGATTAATTGGGCTCCAGCCACAGGGGATAAAAGCCAGGGGAGAGGCCCTGCCTAGGAGGAGAGAGTTCTAGAAGAGGAGAAGTGTTTTTGTGTGTGCTGTGGTTTTTTTGACCAGTGAAGGCAATGCCCAGCCTGGAAACTTTATTTGCAAGTTTTGTTTTGTGTTTATTTTGTGTTGGAAACCTTTTTGTTTGGCCCTTGTGCCTATTTATTTGATTATTTTTGTTTATTAAAAAGCTTTATTTTGAACTTCAAACTGTCTCTGAGTCTCAAACCTCGGTCAATCCTGTCACAGTGGGAGGTTTTTTTGGGAAAAAAAAAAGAGAAAATGGGGAAGAAGAACAGACAGCGGCAAAGGCAGGAGATGCAGCAGGTGAAGAAATGTAAGCTGCTGCAACAACAGCCACCCCAGCTGGAGGACCTAGCCAGCCTTTTTCCCTTGTGCTCTTGGTGCGGAAAGGTGGATCATCGGTGGAGGTCCTGTCTGGATGGGCCACCAGCTGACTGGTGTGGGCGCTGTGAGGCGGATGGCCACAGCTAGGCAGGATGCCCCCACAATCTGGACCAGGAGCAGCTGCAAACCCCATCCTCGGCAGCCACCCCACCACTTCCAACATCACCGCCTTCCCCACCATCCCAGGAAATATGGGACTGGTTGATGCACCCTGAGGCGGACCTCTTCCACGACCTCCCCATAGTTATCAACACGCTGTGGCATCGAGATGGGGGGAGGTGGGAAAAGTGGGAGGAACAGCATCACTCGGCGTCCTTCGCAGAGCTGGCCCTGATGGTCGTAAACTACCTGGTGGTAGATATGGGAGAGCCCCCAGTCATTCCAATAAAGAAGGTGGAGCCGCCGTCCCGAGAGCCAGAAGGGGGGGAGCTGCCGTCCCGAGAGCCAGAAGGGGAGAAGCCGCCGTCCCGAGAGCCAGAAGGGGAGAAGCCGCCGTCCCGAGAGCCAGAAGGGGAGGAGCCGCCGTCCCGAGAGCCAGAAGGGGAGGAGCCGCCGTCCCGAGAGCCAGAAGGGGAGGAGCCGCCGCCCCGAGAGCCAGAATGGGGGCCGCTGCCGTCGCCCAGAGAGGGGGAGCCCGAACGTCCACAGCCCGAGAGGGAGGAGCCCGAACATCCACAGCCCGAGAAGGAGGAGCCCGAACGTCCACAGCCCGAGAGGGAGGAGCCCAAACGTCCACAGCCCGAGAGGGAGGAGCCCGAACGTCCACAGCCCGAGAGGGAGGAGCCCGAGCGGGAGGAGTCGGTGCGTCCACGGCCCGAGCGGGAGGAGTCGGTGCGTCCACGGCCCGAGCGGGAGGAGTCGGTGCGTCCACGGCCCGAGCGGGAGGAGTCGGTGCGTCCACGGCCCGAGCGGGAGGAGTCGGTGCGTCCACGGCCCGAGAAGGGGAAGCCCACAGGCCCAGGGCTGAAGGGACCCGCAGGGGAAGAATACAGGCTGTTCCCACCTCCACCGCCAGCAGAGGGGGAACAGCCGGAGCTGTCTCTCCCTCCATCGCCTGGGGTTGCCTGCCTGTCCGCATTGCCTGGGGTTGCCTGCCTGTCTGCGCCGCCAGGGGGTCCAGAGGGTCCAGCGTCGCCAGAGGGGCCAGGGGGTCCCACATCGCCAGGGGGTCCAGAGGGTCCAGCGCCGCCGGAAGGACCAGAGTTGCTGTTCCCGCCTCCGCCAGCAGAGGGAGACGAGTTGCTGTTCCCGCCTCCGCCAGCAGAGGGAGACGAGCCGTTGTTCCCGCCTCCGCCAGCAGAGGGAGACGAGCCGTTGTTCCCGCCTCCGCCAGCAGAGGGAGACGAGCCGTTGTTCCCGCCTCCGCCAGCAGAGGGAGACGAGCCGTTGTTCCCGCCTCCGCCAGCAGAAGGAGACGAGCCGCCGTTCCCGCCTCCGCCAGCAGAAGGAGACGAGCCGCCGTTCCCGCCTCCGCCAGCAGAGGGAGACGAGCCGTCGTTTTTTTTGACCAGTGAAGGCAATGCCCAGCCTGGAAACTTTATTTGTAAGTTTTGTTTAGAATTTATTTTGTGTTGGAAACCTTTTTGTTTGGCCCTTGTGCCTATTTATTTGATTATTTTTGTTTATTAAAAAGCTTTATTTTGAACTTCAAACTGTCTCTGAGTCTCAAACCTCGGTCAATCCTGTCACACGGTTATTTTTTATTTAGCAGACACCTTTATCCAAAGCAACTTACAGAGACTAGGGTGTGTGAACTATGCATCAGCTGCAGAGTCACTTACAATTACGCCTCACCCGAAAGACGGAGCACAAGGAGGTTAAGTGACTTCTTCAGGGTCACGCAATGAGTCAGTGGCTGAGGTGGGATTTGAACCAGGGACCTCCTGGTTACAAGCCCATTTCTTTAACCACTGGACCACAAAGCCTCCTAAAACTGAAAATCAGAAGCCCTAATATTATATAAAATATATTATTCTGTAATTACACAGCCGGGAAGGTTACTGGATACTAAAATATATTCATTTTATTCCCCACCTACTAGGATCTTCAAAAGCCCAGTGAACCTCCTATCCCCGAGTCAACTGACAGTATCATCAGCAACTTTGCTGCAGAGAAAGGAAAAAAGATGGAGACAGTAAAAGATGTGGTAAAAGCTTCATCTTTCTTACAGTTTACAAAATGAGGTTTTTGAGTCAGCAACATTTGATTTCAAAATTCTAACGCAATTAAAATTTAAATTAAGAATTTGTTTTTCTGAACACATCTATCAAAATGTTTAAGGGATGTGATTGTTCTATACCTCAGACGTTGGACACTTTACAAAAGTCAGAGACAGTACAAGGAAAAATACGAGAGGAGACTTTCAAAAAACACAAAGTGCTTCACTTTTGAAGTAGGAGATGAAGTGTTAAAAAGGAATGATCCAGCAGCAGTCAGGTAGCAGGGATTGTGGGTTATTCTCCATATGCCAATGCTCTCGCATTGTGCAGTGGAGAAGACCCCTGTACAGTAAGATGGGATCACCAAAGGATGCAAATGCATTTTGTAGAGTGCTTCACGAAGGGGGCTTTGGAGACCTTTCCAAAGACTGCATCTAATAGAAGGGCAGCAAGTGCCAAGACAAAGCAAACCACTCGTGTCAAGTTATACTGCGTATGCAGACAGCCTACCTTGCTGGGTGAAGAACACCCCATGGCACAGTGCACAAATTGCAAATAGTGGTTTCACGTTTTTAACAATGAATCTGTGCAATTTGTCTGCAGCAAGTGTAGACGGGCTTAAGAGAATAAGAAAACAGCATTTCAACACTTTAACATCTTTAAATGATGAACACACAAACAAAACAATATATTTTTGATTAAATACATTGCAAATCAATACATTTCAGATTAAAATACTTACTTTGATTAAAAAACAATGTCATCTGCCTTCAACTTCAGGCATTACCTGGTGACCATTTTATATATTATACATCTTGGTGAAACCTAAGGGACTAATTTACAATCAGAGTACTTAAAGAGGAAGCGCTATTAAGTGTTTGAGTGTACATTAATTCTACATATTTGCATTGCTGCTAAATTAGTTTTAATATGTTCAAGTTTAAATGTGTTAAACTTTGTTTTTTTTTGTTTTTTTAAACTTTGTTTATTGGATTTCACAAATTAAGCAGGATGAAACAAACACAATTTAACAGAGATTTAAGTGGAAATCATATTAATTATAATTGTTATAAAAGAGAAGAGAAAGAGGAGAAGGACAGAAGAGAAAGAAAAGAAGGAGCCAGAGAGAAAGACAGAGAAAGAAAGTGCCATGCTTGCTTTTTCATAATCTTCCTTTATAATTTTATAAAGGAAGATTATGGAGGGGAGGGCAATCTGAGGTTGTCAACATAGGAGAGAAAGGGTTGCCATGCTTTATAAAATCTTGCAGTGGATCCCCTTAATGTAAACTTTATGTTTTCCAGTTTAAGGGAGTACATGAGATCCCTAATCCAGTGAACATGTGAGGGTGGGGCAGCCTGTTTCCAACCAAACAAAATGAGGCGTCTAGCCAGCAGAGTTGCAAAGGCCACGGTGTCCGACTGCAGCCCTGTTAAGGGAACATTGTCGGGAATAGCACCGAAAATCGCAATGAGTGGAGTGGGGTCAATAGGCACTTGTAAGAACTGAGAGAGGGTCTCAAAGACAGAGGTCCAAAACGGAGCCAGCCTGGGACAGGACCAGAACATATGAATGAGAGAAGCTGGTGCTAGTTTGCATCTGTCAGAGGCTGGATCCAATTCAGGGTATATTCTGGACAATTTGACTTTTGATAAATGAAGACGGTGTACGATCTTGAATTGAATAAGCCCATGCCGAGCACAAACTGAAGAGGAATGCACACGAGCAAGGATATATTCCCAAATGTCATCAGTTAGCTGGAGTCCTAGATCATGTTCCCACAGGGTTTTCAAAGTGGACAATGAAGGGCAATGCAGAAACAATTTAATGTTATAAATTTTAGATATTACGTCCCTACTGTCAGGGTTGAATTCTAGAATCGAATCAGTGATTGATTTGGGAGGCAGTAGAGGAAATTGAACAACTCTATTATGAACAAAGTTTCGAATTTGCAAGTAGCGAAAAAAGTGTGTTTGAGGTAGGTTAAATTTTTGGACAAGCTGGCCAAACGATGCAAAATTATTGTCAATGTATAAATCTTTAAGAGACTTAATACTACTTCTATACCACAGACTAAAAGCAGAGTCTTTCACTGAGGGTGGGAATAGATGGTTTACATCAACAGGGGCAGATATGGACATGGACTGTAGGCCAAACCGCCTCCTAAAATGCGACCAGAACCGGAGGGAGTGACACACCAATGGGTTAACACTAAACTGAGAGGTCGAGAGGGGAAGAGAAGAGCACAGTAGGGCAGGTAGGGAGGTAAAGCGACAGGAGGCTGACTCCATGGCCATCCACGCAGGGCCGTCCAGCCGGGGGTGAAAATGTGACCAATGTAATAGATTTCGGATATTAGCTGACCAATAATAAAATTGAAAGTTAGGCAGAGCCATACCCCCCCCCCCTGGTTTCATTCTTTGTAGGAAATCTTTCCGAATTCTGGGAGTCTTCTTATTCCAGATAAACAAAGAAACCATCCGATCAAGTGCATTGAAAAAACTTTTAGTAATAAAAACAGGGATACATTGAAACAGGTAGAGTAACTTAGGGAGTGTGTTCATCTTGACCGAGTTGATGCGACCTGCCAGAGAAAGTGGTAGAGTGGACCAGCGAAGAAAGTCTTGTTTAATACGCTCTAGTAGGGGAGTAAAGTTAAATTTAAAGAGTTTGTTGTACGAGCGTGTGACTGTGACCCCTAAGTAAGTAAAGCTTTCGGATGCAATTTTGAAAGGGAGATTCTCAAGGGGACAGCGACGAGCTGCCAAGTTGATAGGGAACAATTCACTCTTGTGTAGGTTAAGTTTATATCCAGAGAACCTGCTAAACTGCTCCAGTATGACTAAGGCATGGGGGAGGGAAGGGATAGGATCAGAAATATATAAAAGAAGGTCATCAGCATAAAGTGACACCCCCCCCCGAATTACTCCTTTTACATCCTGACTTACACGCAGGGATATTGCAAGAGGTTCAATGGCAATTGCAAAAAGAAGGGGAGAGAGAGGGCAACCTTGTCTTGTACCTCGGTGGAGAGGGAAGTATTTGGATTGCACATCATTTGTGCGAACAAAAGCTGTAGGGGAGGAATATAACTGCTTGATTCATGAAATAAAATTGTGACCAAAGCCAAACCTTTGTAGAGCAGCAAACAAGTAGTTCCATTCAACACGATCAAAAGCTTTCTCTGCATCTAACGAAAGAATAACCTGAGGCAGGGGAGAAGAGGGAGTATATATAATATTGAACAGGCGGCGAAGGTTAAAATAAGAGTGTCTGCCCTGCACAAATCCTGTCTGGTTAGAGGAGACAATAGAGGGGAGAACCGACTCAAGACGGTGTGCCAGGGTCTTAGCAAGAATTTTAAAGTCTGCATTAAGCAGCGAAATGGGGCGGTAGGATCCACAATCAAGAGGGTTCTTATTCTGTTTAAGCAGTACAGAGATAGAGGCTTGGCACAGCGTAGGCGGTAGGGACATAGATGTAAAAGATTCAGCAAACATGGTGCTCAGTAGGGGAGACAAACTACAGCTAAATTTCTTATAAAATTCTATGGTAAACCCATCTGGGCCAGGAGATTTACCACTCTGCATTGACCTAATAGCTTGAGTTATTTCATCTGGGGCAAAGAGCTCCTCCAGGTGGGCTTTGGAGTCAGGATCCAACGCTAGAACAGGAAGGCTCTCAAAAAAAGAATCTGTTAATGCGGGATCGGCAGGTGATTCCGATTTGTAAAGAGAAAAATAAAATGTTTTAAATTGATCATTAATCTCCTGCTGGTCAGTTATAGGCAGACCTGATTGAGAATTAATTTGTGGGATCAAATGTGAAGCAGCAGATTGACGCAGATGATGTGCTAAAATTTTGCTAGCCTTGTCACCATGTTCATATAGTGCATGCCATGATCTAATCATTAATTGCTCTGCCTGTTTAGTGGAGAGAAGGTTGAATTCAGTCTGTAGGGACAATCGTTGTTTATAGAGTTCTGGAGCATGTTGCTGATCTAACTGCAAAATAAGGTCAGTTAGTTCTGAGAGCCGCCCTGTTCGAAGCCTGTTGAGTCGAGCACTATAAGAGATTACTTGGCCTCGTAAATAAGCCTTTAAGGTTTCCCATAAAGTGATGGAGGACATCCCAGGTGTTGAGTTGGTATCCAGAAAGAAGTCTATCTGGGAAGAAATAAACTGGACAAAGTCTTGATCAGATAATAATAGGGGGTTGAGACTCCAAGGGTGACGTGGTGCCACCTGCCTGTGAAAAACAAGCTCCAAAACCAGAGGCACATGATCTTATATGACTATACTCTGATACGTACAAGAACGTACAATGGGAAGCACTTTTCTGTCCAGAAAAAAGTAGTCAATACGAGAGTATGTTTGATGTACAGGAGAAAAAAAGGAGTACTGCCGGGCAGTTGGAAAAAGAAAGTGCCACGGATCAGAGGCCCCATATGTGTCAAGAAATGAACGAATAATCAGAGCAGATTTTGAAGGGGGTGCTGGATTTAGGTAGGAGCGGTCCAACCAAGGATTAAGAGTACAGTTCATGTCCCCCCCCCGAGTAAGAGGTGGTGTGTGTGCACATCAGGTAGGGAAGAAAGAAAGTTAGTGAAAAACTGACTGTCATCCCAATTAGGAGCATAGATATTAGCTAAAATTAAAGGGGTGTTATAAAGAGTACCTGTGACAACAACATAATGACCATTTGGGTCCGCAGTCACTTGGGAGGCAATGAATGGAATGGATTTGTGTACTAAAATTGCTGCTCCCCTAGCCTTGCCATGAAATTTGGAATGAAATATCTGCCCCACCCAACTCCTGCGCATACGGGAGTGGTCTGAATTTCGAAGATGTGTTTCTTGCAGAAAAGCAATGCCCACTTTCAGTTGTTGAAGGTGAGATAACACTCGATTGCGTTTCACTGAGTGATTAAGCCCCTTGACGTTCCAGCTTATAAAATTAACCTGGCACCCAATATCACTAGAGTTAGTGCCAGCCACAGCAACCATCAAGATTTAAGGATGTAAAGAAAAAAATGTAGGATGAGATACAAAACGAAACAAAACAGACATCTTAACCTCAGATCCCCTCCCCTTGACCAATATAAAAAAGAAACACGGCAGAAGAGAGAAGGAAAGTGAAAGAGAGAAAACAAAACAAAAAAAAACAACAACAATAGAAAAAATATAACAGCCCCCCCCCACCCCCATACCACCTATTAAGAGGTGGTAACATTCCCAAAGCTTAATTTGTAAAGCTTTTAACCTAACCACTGTGTCTGCTCTGCTGTGCCTAACCTTACAGCACTAGTCCCAGAACTGAACTATCTAAATGTGAGCAGCCCTTGAAAATAGGTAACTATAAGAAATGTACCAAAATGTATGAAAACACCAGAGAGAAAATAAATTTTAAAAAAAAATTATAAAAAAAAAAAACTGGTTAATGCTTATACAGTGATAGTGTAATACTGCAAGAACATTTCAATTATTTAGTAAAGTATCCACATAGTAAGTCAACACCCCAAACTATATCAGTAAGAGAAAGCAATAAGAAATAGTATACTGAACCCAGGGCCATGCAAACGTTATTCCTCTCCTTTCCAACCACACAAACGTGAATACTAAAAAAAAAAAAAAAAAAAAAGGTATATAATAATAATAATAATAATAATAATAATAATAATAATAACAATATATATATACACATATATACACATATATATACACACATACATATATACACATACATATATATATATACACACACATACATACATATACACACATATATATACACACACACATACATATACACATACATACATACATACACACACATACATACATATATATACACATACACACACGTGCACATATATATATACGCATACACACACACACACACACACACACACACACATACTTATCCATACAAGCACATAAAATAGTAATACTGGAAAATCCATTACAGACAGTTGAGAGTAGCAAACTTAACCAGCAACCCAATAACACCACTGGAGCGATAGCTCCAAAGCATGCCCACACAGACTAGCAAAACCCGTGTTCTCCGTGGCACCAAAACTAAATTCCCCGGGATATATTGCATTGACGCGCCGTTTGCAAGTCAGTCTGATGCACACATTTTAACCATAACAGTAATGCTTTCAATTTAGGCGAACATTCATTTTACCGAAGGAATACACACACACAAATGAAAAAAAAAAAAAAAAAAAGAAAAAAAATACAACCCACAACCATACATACACAAAAAATAATCATGATAAACAAAAAAGACATTTATACTTCTGTATAACGCCGGTATATTTAAATGATATCAAGTCCGCAATTACCGTACTGTATTTACTCTGTGCATTTTAGCTTAGGGAGGATCTCTCTTGAATAAAAGTCCCTTGCTGCTTCTGGGGTATCGAAGATTTGATCAGTTCCACTGAATGAAACGCGGAGACATGCTGGATGTAATAGGCCATATCTCACCTTCGCACCATGGAGAAGCACCCTCACTTCATTATAAGCAGCTCTGTGCTTTACCAAATCAGCACTAAAATCGGGGAAAATGAAGACTCTTTTTCCGCGGAAGATGAGCTGCCCCTTCTCCCTTGACAAACGCAGAAGCCGCTCTTTATCCTGAAAATGGTGAACTCTCAAAATGAAAGACCTTGGGCGCTCTCCCTCTTGTGGTCTCGCAGCCAAGGAGCGATGCGCCCTATCCAGAACAGGGGGGGGGGGAGTCCAGGCACTCCTGCCCAAACACTTCTTGAAAGAAGCTCGACATAAACTCCGTTGGTCTGCCTTCCTCCATCCCCTCCGGAATTCCGACGACGCGCAGATTATTTCTCCTACTTCGGTTCTCCAGGTCGTCAATTTTAGCAAGGAGCTTGTTATTTTCAGAAGCAAGCAAGTTGCAGGCTGATTCAACCCCAGCAAGGCGGGCGTCAAACACATTCATGTAGCCCTCCACCTCTCTAACTTTTTCAGAGCACTCAGACAACGCGGCTTTAATGGGAGCAATTGCCGATTGAATTTCGGATCTAAGCATAGCAATCTCATCTCGGATAACTTCCCTGACGATCCTACGGAAATCGTCAAGCATGGTGGAGCTGTAGCCGGGCCCCCCTCCGCTTTCTCGTGCAACAGCGCTCGGCCCAGGAGCAGGTGTATCTGGATCAGCAGCCATCGATTTTTTGCTTGACGGTTTTGGTGGCATTACAAAGTAAGTATGACTGACAGCCACGGATATATCAAATAAAATAGCAGATGTAACGTTAAACTTATTAAAACAAACAAAAAGCGATGTTTTAAAAGAATGATTTTAAAGGATTGCTAAAGATTATTTTTTTTTATGTATTTAGAAAATGCTGACTTGCAAGTTCAGCTGATGAGTTGTGAATTCAACAAAAGGTCGGGTAGCTGCCAATTTTTCGAAGTCTACTTTATTTACCTACTATGGCTTAAAAAAAAATCTGATTTTTACAATTACAACATTTTTTGCCTTTAAATGAAAATGGCTTAATTATTATTATTATTATTATTATTATTATTATTATTATTATTATTATTATTATTATTATTATTAATCAAACCTACTTAAGAGGTCTGA
Source organism: Acipenser ruthenus (assembly GCF_902713425.1). Classification (NCBI taxonomy): domain Eukaryota; kingdom Metazoa; phylum Chordata; class Actinopteri; order Acipenseriformes; family Acipenseridae; genus Acipenser; species Acipenser ruthenus. Next base: position 58,817,753 of record NC_081192.1, read on the forward strand.
AAATGATTTTAAAAAAGTACTCTTAATTGTAATTTATAATAATGACTCAATTATGTGGTAACTGTCTGGCCTACTAAACAAGGCAAGTCTACAAAAATGATCCTCTGGAATATATATTATTTTAGTATTTATGTTTTATGCTTGCACAATACAAGTTGTTACTGCAAATTAAATAACAACGTGACACTATTTGGCATCTACTGTGCCCAATACTGTCACTGCCAAATAGTGTCTCCAGTTAAATAACAATCTGATGCTATTTGGTACCTATAGTTGCTAAATACTACCAGGTGACACTATTTGGCATTCCACCGGAACCTCCTGGCGTGCAGTCATATTCCCGGTACCTTTAGTTAAAAATCTCATAAAATGCTTTCTTTTTAAATTCTCAACACAGTTGTATCAAGTCTGCAAGTTCTTGCGTGCACGCTAAACAGAGACAGTCCACTGCCATGTTTGTCGCCTACTTTAAATGATTTCAGCTTGAGTGCTTTTAAGTAAGATGGCACTGGCTGCAACTCTATTGTCATTTTTTATACACAAATAAGCTTACTTGATTTGAAAAACGTCATGAACGGTATAAGCAACTTCTTACACTACTTGGTTTGATTAAATGCACAACAAAATATGAAAGCTGAACATTCATTTCAACAAAGAACAACAACAACTTTTTAATGAAAAAAAATATTGTAGCCTACTTCAATAGGCACATTAGCCTGCTATAGTATATTAAACCAAAACAATAAAAAATAATAGCGATCTAGTTCTCTATTGCCTTTTTCAATGAATATAATTTAATTAGAGAATAAAAACATACTAAGATGACAACTACCTAGCCTAAGTTTAATTAATCGTTTTTGTTATCTATCAGCTGCTTATGTTGCTTACACATCACTGATAACAGTGCAAACCGTGGGTCAAACCAATATTCATGTTTGGGTGCGTATTTTTATTAATTTTTTTAAAATCAATGTCGTCCTTCTAGAGTCCTCGGAATGCCTTTTAATTTGTTTTTTAAACCATTTGAATGCAAAACCATAGCAAAACATGTATACAGGCTTTTTTTTGTATTCATTATTTGTCCTGCGGTTGCCTTTAATTAATGGTATTATTGTCATTGCTTGCGCCCCGGCACCTCTTTCTTTACAAATTAATCACTGGTCAGAACTAATGACTCGAAGTTACTCGAGCCAGATTGGTGACTCGACTCGAGCTTGGCATGCGGGTCGCTTTGACCCATTTTGCATTTAAAATGTTGATTACTCTTCTGTTGTAAATCGTATGTGTATGTCCATTTTTGACTTTTCCTAAATATATGAATTAAATATCCTGACGGCGTTTGATAGCCAGAATCGCAAAAACGATAAAGTTATAAACAGTTCTACCTAGAACCGCCACGTGGGTCAATGTGACCTATGCATTACAATACATGTCTTTTTTTTTTATAATATAACATAAAATATTCTATTTTTTTTTGTAAATGCACTCCTCTTCCTCCTAGCACACGTGTTATTTTTTATTTCAAGCCTTTGTTTGTAGACTGACTACGAGACAGAGATTGCTGATTGTGGATTTGTCAAGATGCCAACTCAGTGAAAGCCTATTGCTTATTTTTCAATGCAACTGGGAATAGATCAGAAGGAAATATTTAATCTTGAAAGTCGTCATTTTGATTGGAATACGGCAAGCTGCACTCAGATGCATACAGCAAACTGAAATGACAGGTAGGATAACAACTTATACGCCTAACATAAAACATATGTTATATATTCTTTTTTTTATATTACTGGTTTTAAAGGTTTGTATGTACCAGTTTAAACGTGTTTACACAATAGTGTTCAATGGAACTGCATCTGTATTTACAGCACAGCTCCTGGATGCAGGCACAGTCAGCTGGCAGACTCATACGCTCCTCCACAGAGTACAATGCAGCCGTCATACCGGAAGTAGTGTTATATTTTCTTTTTATGTAGTATTAGAAACAATGATTTCAGTTTTATATTTTTGGTTGTACATATACCCGTTTACAACCTGTGAGAGGGGAGGGATCTGGACTGGCCATCAGGTGCGTGCGTGAGCTTGTTTGGGGTTCGTACACCCCGTGTATTCCGACGCTGTCAGGCAGTGTATTGTTGACAGGAGTCAGCTGTGAAGAAATCGGCTGATGCTCTGTCATTGGCTGCGTGTGTTGTATGAAGACAGGGCACAATACCATTGCTGGTAGAGTGCCCCAAACTGTCACAGAAGCACCTGTCAACTGAGCACGGACTAATAAATCTGGGCACCTGTGCCGGTGTTTCATATTTGAGCCTGGTGTCTGCCTTGTGTTTTCCCACACCCGTACACAGGTATATGTACATACTTGTTTCTTTTGAAATGTATATTTATTATATTTTTTCACTGTTTGTAGTCGTGTTGTATATGCACTCATTTTGAAAAAAAAGCCTTTTATGTTTAATTTTACTTTGTTCATGAATAAAACTTTTCAGTTGTATCCAATAGTATGTCTTTCATTTTCATAACGAAAATGTATGGGTCAAAGTGACTCATGTGGCGGTTTTATTGTTAAGGTCGGCAGGGAAGGGTTAATTGCATTTCCTGCCAAAGTAGTTCACATGCAGCCTGGGCCCGACTGAATGATTAACAAGCAATCAAGCCCAGGCATGGCTGCATAAAAGAGGTGAATATCTCTCACTCGTGGCTGTTGGTATACATGAAAGTGACAGCAAGATAAAAATATAAACAACTGCTACTCGTGCTGGATTTAGACCAGCACGATACTAGTTTGTTTTGGTTCACTCTTTTGTTTTGTCTGTTTGTTTTGGTCATCATGGCTTTTGTTTTGTGTGTGCAGTGTTTGTTTTGTGTTCAAACTTTTTAATTATAATTATTACATAAATACGTGCAGCACCGCTTCCTACCTGTAGTACCCCCATTCTTTTATTTACAAAAAGTAGAAAACACCAGCAGAAGCATTGGCACACTGGTAGATGACTTCAGGACACCATACAAAAATACCAAAATATGAGCTGCTGGCCGTACACTTGTGAAATCATTCTACCAGTGGCTAATACCATTGAAGCTGCCCTGTTTGAATCTGAACTCTTGTCAGCTCCAGATGGCTGAGCCTGTGCCATAGGCTACCATAGCAATGCCCCCCCAACCATTTGCAATTTTATTGCAAAGACCTTTATTGCTATTTTACACATTTAAATTCTTAAATTTCGAAGTTTGATTGGAGAAAACTGGAAAATGCTCTTTCAAGTGCCTTATGTAGTCCAACAACAACCAAATGTACACCCATCTGTGACAGAGTGGTTGCAGTGCGCAGGTGTGGTGACGTCACGGACCTGGTGTCCCAGGAAATAAGTTGATCAAGCTTTAGAATTTAAAGGGGAGGTTCCATTGTTTCTAATGTAAACGAGCCTAGGCTAGGAAATAAGTAGATCTGCAAAAAGCATCTGCTAAATGACCAATTCATAATAAATAATCAGTGAGGACTGGGTGTAGACTGGCCAAAACTGGAAGTAAAAAACAGATACCTATATGATAGTTACTTACAGTTGAGAACCTCTGAGATACAAATTATTCGTTAACCACACACAAAATACAGTATTTATACACATTCCTTCTCATGTCCATATCCTTGAAAGATTTTGCTACAACTCTAAACACAGGAGGCAGCACATTCTATTTTTAAAAAAATAATAATTTTATTGCACAACAATTTGATAACGATAGCTACGACCATATTATATTTACAATATCATATTTGGGGGGGGGGGGGGGGGGGTTTGTTCTAATATGAATGTTATCCTCAGTCAAAATATTGCCAATATCTTGGATTGGATTCTCCTTATCTGCTATCATCAAAACTAGTTTCAAGACCACTTTGAAAGGTAGAATCTGGGGTAAATGTTGTGAATTCACCTGTCTCTGTCTCGCTCTGAATGCCCTTTGAATGGTCACTTGAAAATCCCACCTGGCGCTTTTCTGAGCTTTTCTGGTAAAAGGAGGGACTCGCAAGTAGATTCCTGACCTCGTCCAAATCTGATTTGTAAACCATATCTGCTAGATTTCTAATATTCTTCTTCACTTCAGTTGGTGTTTTAACAATGTACATGGCTGATAGCCTTCTTCTACAACATGCCCGAATAGTGCTGAAAGGATAAATAAATCTTGGTAAGTTAATTAAAATAGTAAAAAAATAAATAAAACACAGCCATAAATACTGCCCTCTAAGGCATTTTGGCAGGATTTTTACTATAGTTTTAATTATACCTCCCAATATATTAGCTATAATAATTATAATTATAATGTCCAAATTGGAAAAATAAGTTCAAAAGATTATTGCAATTAAGAAGTGGCCCATATGTGCTTGTGTGAAAGGAGTGCAAACCAATGTTTTGAAAACCATGTTCTTATATTTTATAATAACATTACTACTGTTTGTGTATGCAAGTATGGGTGCGGTCGTAAACTAAATCCGACGCTCTGAAAGTGCTTCAGAGCATGAATTTTCTCTTTAGTTTTCGAACTACCTAACACGGTTTAATACTGATAGTACTTATTAACTATGAACATGCAGTTGTGCCTTACAATGGCTTTTTCTTAGACCGATATAATTGATTTTTTATGTATATTTTTTACATGTTTTCAACTCTTAAGTCTAATACTACTGTCATTATTTCTGCTGCTCTTCAGTTTCATTTATTTATTTATTTTTATGCGGCGGTACTGTTTATATAAAAAAAAAAAAGGTCAGTGCTAATTGGTGTTGAACAAGGCTAGCGTTAGACGACTCCTCCCCTTTCTCCCCTTCAGTCGCTTCAAAATGTAAAACCCGAACCTAAAATATGTGGAATATCATTTTTTTCTCAAAAAAACAATAAAATGATAAATATAGAAATAAATTATAAATATAGCTGCCAAGGCTATGCAAAGTCTCGCTGAACCATGTGACCAATCAACTTGTGTTGAACAAGTATAAATATAGGGCCTAAGGGTAGTATGTGCCCCAACTTTCACATCTGTACCATAAGCGGTTTTGGACAAGAACATTTTTTTAAATTGGCCAAAATTCTTGAAAAATCCAATATGGCTGTCAAATCATGTGACCTATGACCTTTTTTGCTCCGACACAACTTTCCATAGGCCTCTACCACCCTACCAAGTTTCGTGACTTTTCATGCAACAGTGTTGATTTTACGGATATACGATAATTTGGCTAGAAAAATCCAATATGGCTGCCAAACTATGTGACCAATCAATTTCATTCTTTCGTTGACATTAATTTCCCATAGGCCTCTACTACTGTATGAAGTTTCATCGCATTCTACCATAGAGAAACACTGCAATATATATTGAAATTTGAATGGCGGACATGTTTTTTTATGTAGCAACTTGCTTTAAACACACTTGATAGACAACCTTGCCAAGGCCATGTATGCAAAGTGTTGATTCAAATCGGCATAATCGTTTCAGAGAAGAACTTCGTTGCTTGGACCCCTAAAAATAGATTTAGAATATACCCGCATCCACCACAGCGAGCCTTTAGCCATTTTGAAAGTGAAATCTCTGAAAATCCAACTCAAGCTAGAGCGGCCAGAGTGTGCTCCGAGCGCTCCAAAATTAATTTCCTCCGAGTTTTCAAACGACACCACAGAGCACTCCAGGAGTTTGCAAACCGTCAGTGACACTCAGATTAAGTTTACGAACACACCCTATGTCAAATACAGTGCTATAAACAGCTGCATCCTGGTATCTACACTGTACTTCACATTGTCTGACTGTTTCAAAGCTATTGGAGTGGGTTTGAACTACAACATATGAAGTGATTAGGTATCAGTAAGCAGCAGCAATGTCATCTATATACTGTATTTGTATAGTCTTGATTTAAGACCTTGTTTTTAGAATGAGCATCAGGTGCTGTTTTATGTTACATAGATATATTTAATTATCCACTGTTTTATAAAATATTTATCATTTCAATTCTAAAGATATGATTACATTATGACAAAAAAAACCCACACCAATACTCACAGCCATAATGACGCTAGTATAATGCAAGTTCCAATTCCGCTGATAGTTGGTATTATCCAATTTGGCATAGGACCTGCAGGAAATGTTAAAAGTTAACACCTAAATACTGCATATTTCTCTACACCTTTATGGTCTACTCATGCAACACATGTCTTCTATGTAATGTATTAAATACTTATTATAAAATGTTTTTCAGGAATAACATTTTAAAAAAGTAAAATAAAGCAATATATAAATAACGTTGATATCTTGATTTTTGCAAATGGCACAAGATTAAACCTGCACCCAGAATATGCAATTTTGTGTATTTATTTTTCAGATAAAAGCCTATGCAATCCAGAAATATAAACAATTTGTTCAGGTTATAATATACTCTGCAGCAGTCCTTGAGCTAGGCAATTGACCTTGTCGTTCAGAAAGTGCCCTCACCTTCAGCTAAACAATGCATATGCTGTAAAATAGTGAACACTTGCAGGGCAATCCCTTACATTGTATTCTGCGTACACATATGATTTATAGCCTGCATGATACAGTTTGGTATTTGTACTTTCAATATCCATAGTACATTTGTGGGGTATTTTAATGTGCAAAAAAAATCCCATCCAATAATTTGCATGGGGAATTTTGAGAATAAAATACTGAGAAATCAAAGATACATTTTTTGTGAAAATTCACCATTTGTTCCGTCTTAACACAGTTTATTGTTACAGATTAACTGTATTAGAAAGGTACAAACCTGATACAATATTTATATTCTTTAAAATAAACTCCCCTCAGTCTATCAAGAGAAACACAAGGATGAAAAATAAAAATTCTACTTTAAAACAAAACAAAAAAAGTCTGTTGAACCGTATGTGTAAGATACTACATTGTGTGATATTGTTGTAAACTATCTGTTTTAATCTCTGCTAACTGAGTCTAGTGAGTCTAAGAGGATCAGTCTTAAATTACCAGCAGTGGACAATGTCCACTTGATTTCATCCATATACACTACCGGTCAAAAGTTTTAGACCCCCATTTTTCCAGTTTTTATTGAAATTTAAGCAGTTCAAGTCCAGTGAATAACCTGAAATGGTACAAAGATAAGCAGTAAACTGCCAGAGGTTAAAAAAAAAAGTTTAGGTTACCAAAAACTGAAAAAGAATGTACATTTCAGAGTTATACAAAAAGGCCTTTTTCAGGAAACAAGTAATGGGTTAACAACTTACAGCTGTTCTGCAGCAATGGAAGTAAATTAAGCCTTGAAAGTTGATGCCAACAATTCCTACAGGTGTCCCAACTTTTGTTGATTACTTACAAACTCTCTGTCTGCATTGGAACAGACTGTTTTACTACACCCTCTTAAGCATTATTTGGACAGTATTGTACTGCAGGAAGTAGTATATTGCTCTCATAATGGCGAGAAAAAGGCAATTAACAAAGGAAGACAGACAGACCATTATAACCCTTAAAAGTGTAGGTCTTCCCTTTAGAGAAATTGCAAAGAAAGCCAAGGTGTCAGTGAGTACAGTTTCCTACACCATCAAAAGGAACTTGGAAACTGGAGGAAACTCTGACAGGAAAAGGTCTGGCAGACCCAAAGCCACAAAAGCCACAAAATCAGAAGACAAGTTTCTGAGAGTCAACAGCTTGCATGATAGGCGGCTCACAGGACAACAGCTTCAAGCACAGCTTAACACTGGTCGAAGTAAGTAAGTTTCAACTGTGAAGAGAAGACTTCGAGCTGCAGGTTTGACAGGTCGAGCGGCAGTAAGAAAGCCATTGCTAAGATGGCAAAATAAGAAAAAGAGGCTTGCCTGGGTCATGAAGCACCGCCAGTGGACTACTGAAGACTGGAAGAAGGTCTTATGGACCGATGAATCAAAATTTGAAATCTTCGGTTCATCACGCAGGGTTTTTGTACGCCGTCGAGTAGGCGAAAGGATGGTTCCTCGGTGTGTGACACCAACTGTCAATTACATTGAGACATTAAACTGCGTAAATTTCAATAAACTGGAAAAATGGAGGTGTTCTAAAACTTTAGACCGGTAGTGTGTATATATATATTTGTCACCAAACCGCTACTAGGACATAGTAATTCACTTTTCCATATGCGACACCACTACACCCTATATATGCCCAGGGAATAACTGTGTAATTGAAAATAAATAATTAACAAACAGGACATAGGAGGTAAACAGCTAGGAGAAGAAGCATTGAGGAACCATACAATCCTCAAGCATTTATTGCGCTCTACAAGTAACAAGCAGGCCTCTTGGTTACTGACAGTAAACTAACAAAGGAAAATATACTAGTTAATTACATCAATTGACCAATCACACTATTAATTGGTTATACGGACACCAACAATAAATATATTGCACAGTATTGTTATATATTGCACTCAAATAAGTTACAGATATAATTTATATATATATATATATATATTGTAATACAGCAGGGAGAGGGTTAAAATCCTCCCTGCCAGAACTGTAATTGTTTGTTCATTGTTTAATTGTTTTATTAGTTTAATTATCACCCGCACCTGGTTAATTGTACATTAGCGCCAGGTGCAGGGTTTAAAAGAAAGACAGCCAGTCTTTTCGGGGCTGCCATGAAGTAAGAAGCCCGATTGTTGGTGTAGTCAATTGTATTGAGGAAAAAAAAAAAAGTAACTGTGTGTTCTTTTTGTGTTTGTGTTAAACTGTGTGTGTTTTGTTTTTAGCCGGTAAACAGCTTAGCTGTCCGGCTTATTAGTTAGGTTCCTGTTGTGTAGTGAGCACTCCAAAACGGAGGTAGGTTTTGGTTTCATTTTTGTTTATTTTGTTTATTAAAAATTAGTGCAACCGCACTGTAAAAATCAATTTCAGTGTCCTGGGTCGTGTTTTTTAAAGGGGCAACAAACGCGAGTGGGTGAGTTCTTTTACTATATATATACACACACACACAGATATGGATATATATACACACACACACATATATATATATATATATATATATATATATAATTTGCACAGTTAAACTTGTTACACACATTGCACGTTTCATCACAATTGGCTAAACAGTTATACAGCAAAATCTGAAACACAAAGCACAATGTGCATCTCAACAGGCAGCATATATATATATTCAGCGCATGCTAATAAGGCAGTGTAGTTAAAACAGAAAGCAAAATAATGAAGGAAAACAGGAATTTCATAATGGGGCCTAAGGCCAACGTTCCATGGGCCACACTGTAATGACATTAAACCCACAGGGTGAACTACTGTTTCAAAAACAATGGAAATTCATTGCAAACAAATATGTATAGATAATGTAAAGTCTGCGAAAACAAACCCACAAAACCAGGGACACTGGGGTTAAGTTTTTACAATACAGCAATCTACAGTAACTAATACATGTTCTACCTATGCATTGTAGCATACACAAGGAAAGTGTGGATTCTCCCCCAGTACCCATGTGTGTAAGAGTTGGTCTGCCTCCACTATTGTGGACTGTACAATAAAATAAATACAACTAAATAGCAAAATATGTGCTAGCACAGTACTGTTAATATCCACTGTATGCTTGTAGATTCGGAACAGCAAGATGGCAGTGTTTTGAGATCTCTCAAGACCCCTTACATGTAATTAAGTACACTGTGTAAAATAAACAAATATGTAAAGCCTCTGACAAGAAAGACTGAAGTGTAAAAAAGTGTGACTTATCAGAGTTTTCCCTGCACTATGTCAGAGTGCTCATATTGTTGTTTTCTATACCAGGTGTGTCTAGATGTAGCCTAACTGAAGGTGTGTTCTTTCCCTATAGTGAGTCTAATTAGCCAATAAGGAACTATTGACATGGTGATCTTAGAAAAACAGCAAGTGGAGCACTCTGCTTCTGTGATGGAGCTGAGGGAAAACACTGCTTATATTACAAAGTGAATTACAGTACAAACGTATCATAGTTGTATCTGAATAAATATGTTTGTCAGTGTTTTTAAAGACATACAAGAATGTGAAATTAGAAAAATATGAATTATTATATGTGGTGTGTACCTACATAAATCCCTGATTTTAAGCCAACAACTATGCATGTGGGTGCAGTGGGGGAGACACCACACTTTCCTATATGTTGCAATGCCTAGGTAGAACATGTCTACCAAGCAGACTAGAGTAGTCTCTAACTTCACAACACAATTGGTTGGGTCTGGGTTAGTATGCTACAATTAGTACTAGATCTAGTTTAAATGATCATCCCAATGATCTAATCAGCTTTTGGTATGTTGCAATAAGGATTATGGTAATGTTAGTCCAAACAAGTGGATCAAACTCACTTAATCCCCATGTTAGGTGCATTAAGTGGGCAAAATTTGGTATGCTGGAATTGACCTTAAGAGCCAAGGTCTATGGTGCACAGGATCAAAGCTGGTAGGGACTGTGACCATGAGAAACAATACCTGGAAAAAAACTACAGTATATGCTGGTTGAGGTGGACCATTGACCTAAAGAAGGAGAAACTTTAGATTTCTTGAATGTGTTTACAGGTGGAAAGGGCTCACATGTTATGGGGAAGTCCCTGTAGTACTGACCACTTAAAGTACTATTTGTTTAAGGTTGGTAATAACATTTGGATCACAAATGTATGTCTTACGGTAACATTCTTTTTTTGATGTAGCTCCTTTTTTAGCAGTGATTTCATCTTTTGGACAACTTCTGCAGCCTGATTGCCCATGATTTGAATTATATGAACCAACTGCACACTTCAAACAATGTGTTTGACTTTTTGCACTGAAGAAACCAGGGAAGCAAGTGACTGGTGAAAGAAACACATGTAAAACAATTAATGGATTTGTTGTTTAACAATATATACTTTTTCTAACTGTTTAGGGCCCATTCACACTTAGTTAATTTGGGCTTTAAAAAAAAAAACAAAAAAACAGTGTGATTCTGTTCATTTGAAAGCATATACAGTATGAATGCTCCAAACTAATTCAGTCCACTTTTATAAAGCCTATGAACTGAGTTTGTTTGTTTGTTTCAGTACAATATGAAATCAAAATTAGTTTAGAAAAATGTGTAAGTGAATCAGCAAAACATTCAGTTCATTTATTGAATTATGCTTCCTCAATGCAGCAACTCCACACATCTTAGGAGAATTAAAGATAAGTGCATGTCTCCCTATCCTATTGCTAAGCCAATCGGCTCTTTACACCCAGGAGCTTGACAGCAGATATTGGTAAGTTGCCAGCCCCCTGGAGGACAATGATAAGTCCTGTGGGTGTCAGCTCAAGTTTACTGGGTGCCTGCCTGGCCAGTAGTGGCTGTGGTAGCGTAATTTTTGTTCTCTAATTGTTGGATCCCCAGCAAAAATGTTCAACTAATTTACATATTTTTATTACTAAAAATATTGTACTAAATAAGAGTATACATATTGACTTACTGCAACAGCCAGGACATAAGGTACTATTTATCACATTTCTTCCGAAGCCTGGTTTGCAATGGAGAACCTTTTCCCCATTAAGGGAATCTTTAATGTAGATAACTTTGTCTTGATTAGTGTACTTAAACGTCCCTTTGTCAAAGAAGCCCTTTATCTCAGAATACGCCTGTTAGAATAATAAAAACAAACTAGATTTTTTTTTTGTGAACATTCCTACTTTCTTTTAATTTTTAAAACAAAGTGACATAGTTTTTACCCCTTTTATACGGTTTTCTGTTTCAACCGTACAATCAGAAGCATCACAAGTCTTCTCATACCCAGCTCCAAATGGGAACACTATAAAAATGTTTAAAAAGTTTACAATAAATCTAATAGAAAGTTTCAAAGCAGAATACGAAAAAATTATTTAATGCTAGAACACATAATAGGGTGTTCAAATATTGTCCATTATCAACCAGGGGTGCTGGTTGTCATGAGGTAAAGCCAAGTGTTGTTAAACAGCCTAGGCATGTGGACTGCGTCGTAACCAGAGCTGACATTCTACTGAGGCCAAACATAGGTTTCAAGCTATAGCTGGCAGTATTTATATGACTGCTTGGTATTTACTATTCAACCTCCAAATCTATGTCACAGGGCAAACCAACACAGAAAATTAAGTCTTTTGTACTTTACCAGAATTTTTACATGAGCATCAGCATTGATGATGCAAAAACACAACCGAGGACACGACCTCGGTGTCCTCATAGCTAGTTACGGCCATGCATGTATAGTGAGAATTGGTTGTCAAGTGAATTAGGTGGTTCTAAAAGTTCCAAGCCGTGCTGTTATGGTCAATATTTGCACAGATTTGAACACCTGTTAGCCAGTGAGATTGTTCCCTTTTTTTCTTGCCATTTTATAAATTGCTTTATACAACAAGTGTTGAGATATCTAGCATCGAATAACTTCATATTCAGTGGTCCTGTGTGAATAATTCTTTCCAGATCTCACTTTAGAATTGCATTCATGTTGACATATTAATTGCAGTTATGTTTCTGTGTTAGATTTACATGCTACAGAGGATTCGCTATGAACATTCATAGAACACTGGAGTTATTTCACTCATGATAGCTGTAAATAATCCACTCAGCCCCCGAATTTGCCATTTGTGGAATAACTAGTGATGTATGAAAGTTCATGGTGTATCCTCTATTTCTCTATCCTGTAAATCTAACACAGAAAGGTTTATGCAATTATTATGTCAACATTGTGTTATGTGCTCAATCCATCCACATTCACTTGTATTTTTACTGACTAGAATACACTTAATTGGATGATTTTGCGCATGGGAAGTCTGGCAATTACGGATTTTGCCTGTGCTATGGTCTACCACATATGCTTTGCTACTAACTGTTTTAATTGTTTTATTAGCAGTATATGCTGATAGCTACTTTGTGTGAACTGCAGCTTTTATTTTTGTTTAAAAGAATAAAAATATTACCGTGGACATAACTTGTAATCGTACATACCTACAAACTGATAGATGAGCCTGTGTGACAGAGAGGAAATGGAGGTAGTTACTTTGTGGCATGTAGTGTTCCAGTGATGCACTTCACAATGAAAATCACGGATCAAGTTCTCCAGGTTTTCTTCAAGGCTTTTTTGAAATTCAGCGACACGTAAGCCATGGCAGCTTGTTGTATAGAATTCTGCTGTCAGGCGGATACTTGTGTCAGGTTTGTGATAGACTAAAAGAAAAATATATGTTCAAAAGAAGGCAGATACAAAGTGCAGTCAGAAATTACAAAAATGCTTATACAAATACCTTAACCAGGTGCCTGTGGAGGGGGTAAAGTGGAGGTGGTCGGACATATATTTTTTCATATATCTGAGGAACTGCTTATCCAATGGTCATGAAATGTGGTATTACCTTTATTTAACATAAATTATAGAGAACTTCAAATTTTGGGGATGTGGAGGGTGATTGTCCCCTGTACATTTGTATGTCACACTTACATTTTGGCATTTATCTGGAGAACATAGTGTTCACATAATGTCATGGTCATCCATCATACTAATCAAATTCTGAATGCACTCCTGCTGAGTGGGGAGTATAGTACTGACAGTGCTGTCTGCTCAAACTGCGTAAAACGATATCTCTTATGAAACACCCTAAACCTGAAATATTATGAACCACAAAAACAAAGACTGTACCATGAACTTTTAAACTTCTATTAAACATAACATTTTGTATCTATACACATGATAAGATGTGCTGGATTTCTGACAAATCCAGTATATACATGATGCAGTAAATCACAAGGTTATTGTATTCATACAGGTTATAGTGACAAGATCTTGAGTGCTTTACAAATAAATAACAAGATCCCACGGAGGCAAATTCTAAAACAAAAAATAAAACAAGTTGATCATTTGTGTCTCTCTTACCAGTTTTAGTTAACTGTAAATCATCACAAAGTTGATGCCAAAAATAGGGTGATTTGTTTGTGTTTTTGTTTTCTTCTTTGCCGATAAATGATTCTTTGAATTTAGTGAGGGAATTTCAAAATGTTTGCATCCCACAGTCCCACTTGTGAGTTATTTAAAGAATGTTGGTTAAAAATATGTTTAGGAATAAAATACAGTCCAAAAAACATTATGGGCAGTTATTCATAGAGTGAACAACTACCATAGAGAGAAAATAAACATGAAAAATAACTTACCATAGATGGCATACCGGAGTATATTTTCCACTGCCAAATTATCATGAGTGTATGTGAGATTGCAAGTGTAATTCCCAGCATCAACAAGGTAAATGTAATCGAATATTAGATTTCCAGAATTGGTTATTATAAACCGATTAGAGTCTGCAAATAATAATAAATAATAAAAGTTCTAGCATGACGATATCAGATGTGTGTGTGCTTAGACATATGATGAGAATATACAAGTTATACATATGATGAGAATTATGCTATTTTAAATTGCTGTATATATTTAAGTGTCATAAAAAAACAGCAACAGCACTCCCTCTATTATAAACATAGTTGACAGGTTGATAAACAACAATTATCTGCTTTTGCAACAGTCTGCAGTAGTTGTAGTTTTGTAATACACCCCAGGTAATAACAAAGGGGTTAGCTGAGAGTACCACTATATTTGATAACAGTTACTGCACCAAGAAAAGTGCAGTTAAACCAACACTGAACTGACTATCAGAGTCTGAAATATAAAAATGGATCTCAGAACTGACTATCAGAGTATAAAAATGGATCTCAGTTCACTGGTTAAACAAATACTGAGTGCATTAATTACTTGGTATGCTGGACACTGAAAATGACCTATCAACCTCAAATTATAGTAGGACTACTAATCTCAAAAAATATAAGCATGTATACAAATACTATTTAATACTTAGATGTAATTTGTGGGGAGTTATTTAGGTTTGGTAAAAAGAAGCCAAATTAAAAGATGTAATTGACATTACATGAATAACAATCATTTTCAATAAGGGTTGAATCTTCTGAGATAATACACATTTAATTTCAATGTATTTTTTATTTTATTTTTTTAATAAAATAAAATAAATGAATAAGTAATCATGCAAACCTCTAGTTATAGCTGCTTCTGAAGTAGACCACAGGTATTTCGGATCAACAAGGGTCTGAGATGCCAGCTTCTCTGTTACGCATTTAAGCATCTGGTTCTTGGAGTGGATGTGGAAAAAAACTGGAAGTACAGCACAAAGCATATGAATGTACCTCTACAGATAATTAAAAAAATGTCCCTTAAGTAAAACTGGCATATTTTATTACCTAAGTGACATAACGCAGAACAATTATGAATACAGAACAAATATAA